>NC_064816.1:92676751-92924251 GCF_023721935.1 Panthera uncia | reverse complement strand
ACAGTCCAGTGAGGAAAACAGGCATGAAACAAATAGATAAAGAACTGAATACATAATTAAAAATTTAGATGAATTGCTGAGCAAAAGAACAGCATGGTAAGAGATAAAGAAAGTGAATTAATTTTATATTAACTGAAAACTTTCAGGAAGTCACAAATAAACAAGAGTTTCTCAACTCCAGCATTATTGACATTTTAGGCTGGACAATTCTTTGTTGTAGAGAGATGTCCTCTACATTGTACAATGTTTAGCAGTTTCCTGACCTCTACCTACTAGATGTCATAAGGACCATTCCAGTTGTAACAACCCAAAATGTCTCGAGATATTGCCAAATCACTGCTGGTAGAGAGCCATTAAATTAAACTGAGATGAAATACATAGGTTAGAAGTAAGAAGGAGAAAAAAGGTCAGAAGAACATTATTCCAGGAAGAGGAAACATCATGGGAAGTCCAGTGGGCAGAAAAGAACATTTAAATAACTAAAGGAGGCCGGCGTGTCAGGAGTATATTGAAAGAGAAAAAGATCAGTGCACAGTAGGGCAAAAAAAAAAAAAAAAAAAAAAAAAAAGAAGGCAGACAAAAGGTTAAAAGAAGGGTCTTTTACACAGGAAGCTACAGGAAAGTTTTCAGTGGGAAAGTGGTAAGATCAAAAGATGCAATTCTTAACTCATATTTTTTAAAAATTTTATTTATTTTTTAAATTTTATTTATTTACTTTAAGTAATTTCTACACCCAGTGTGGAACTCAAACTCACGACCCCAAGATCAAGTCACATGCTCTTCCAACTGTGCCAACCACGTGCTCCACAATTCCCATTTTAAACTATCTTTCTGGTCGGTCTGATAAGAATAAATAAGAAACTGAGAATGGAGATGAGGAAGCCAGCCAGGAGCTATAGCCATTTTCCAGAATGGTGGCTTGGGGTAGAGAGCAGAATGCAGAGGTGGTAAAAAGCAGACACAGAAAAGCTATATTTTGGAAGAAGAAACACAGAACTTAGTGTATACGTGATTGTTCAATGAAAGAATAAATGAAATGGAAGAGGATTATTTGAGATCACTGATTTGTAAATGCATATATGACATCTTACTAATTGCCTCAAAAAAAATAAAATTTTTGGTTGGTTAGTCCTGTACCTTTATGATATTAAAATTCAAAATTAAAACTTCTTCCATATAATAATACTACAAATATATAGCCTTGTATCCTCTAGCCCACTACGTTTTCCACCCTACCTGATCTTCTCTATCCCAGGCTAAAATTCAAAAGACTTTAAATAGCTCAGTTCATGGCATAGCTTGCATTCTCTTAACCTGCATCTGTGTCTACTCAATTGCAGCCTCTAAAACAGAATGGTTTACTCTAGGTATTGTTCTTAAAAAGTATAAAGGGGAGCAAAAATGTCTCTAATAGAGATACTGCACTATTCATGCAACTTGAAGTTTTATTAGTGAAAAAATTGTGTCATTCAAACATGCTGCTAAGCCCTATCTTTCTAATTCTATAAATTTGTAATTGGAGTTATGCCTCTAAATATTTTGGGGCAGCCCATGTGACTCAGTCAGTTAAGCATCCAACTCTTGATTTCAGCTCAGGTCATGATCTTGTGGTTCATGGGTTCAAGTACTGCATCAAGCTCTGTGCTGACAGCGGGGAGCCTGCCTGGGATTCTTTGTCTCCCTGTCTCTCTGCCCCTCCCCAGCTCATGTGTGCATGCCCTCTCAAAAATAAATAAACATTAAAAAAAAAGTGTAATATTTCATGCTTATTATCTTTATGGCATGCTGTATCTGCCAGGCTTTAGTCATCAAAAAAGAAACCACTCTTTGCATTCCATGTATAAATCATTATAATAAAGGGAATTGTAGATTTACATTAAATTGGAAGAATGGGAGAGTAAAGGTCAGCAAAGTTACCACTAACAAGCTAGCCTAGAACTTGCCCTCTGGAAGAGCAGAGAAAAGATATTATTATGTCCACCTAATTATTTAGAACCTCCTCCGAATGGGATGACTGGTGAGCATGCATATTAAATATAACTATCTTCATACTCTGTTCATCTTGAGAAACCCACTCATATATTAGATATAATTATCCATCTATCATCTATCTATCAACTGATCTAAATTTTCAAATTTTGCTCCTTCCATGTCAAATCTCAAAACGTCAATGTAAGATTCTAGCTATGGCAATTTCCCTTTCCTATACTCCTTTAGGCCAACCATGGAGTGCTATACTGTTGGAAATCTTAACTTCGAGGTAGTGCTACTCTACCATAGGGACTCTGTAAATCAGGCCTGATTTCTTTTCTTGTATATGTTATAAACTCCATACTACATTTGTATTTATTCTTCTTTAAACAATAAATAGTCTTTTATATCAATTTAAATAATAAGAAAGATATTATGTATATTCACAGTTACCATTTACTATGTTCTTTGGTCCTTTTTGTAGATCCATATGTTCATCTGGTATTATTTTTCATCTAACTAAAAGAATTCCTTGGTCATTGTGTGGGTCTTCTGGTGACGAATTATTTTGCTTTGTGTGTCTGGAAATCTCTTTATTTTATATTTGTTTTTGAAAGATGTGTTTGACGAATATAGAATTTTTGGTTGTTTTTTTTTCTCTTTCGTTACTTTAGAGATGTTGCTCCTCTGTATTTTAGCTTCTATTGTTTTTGATGAAAAATCACAGTATGCCTGAGAATTTCTTCAGCCTTTTAAATTTGTTGATATATAATTTTCATCAAATTTGAAAAAAATTGACCATTATTTCTTTAAATTTTTTTTTCTATCCTGCTTGCACTTGATGCTTCTTTGGATACTTTAATGAAATGTATATTAGGCTGCATATAGTTATCCTACAGCTTCAGGTGTTCTGTTAATTTATTTTGAGTCTTTTGAGGGTTTTTTCCCCCTCTGTATGTTTTATTTCAGATCATTTCTGTTATGTCTTCAAGTTCAGTAATCTTTCCTTTACAATGTATAATCATCCTTTAAAGTCATCGAGAATATTTATCATCTCAGACTTTGCACTTTTTATCTCTAGAAGTTTGATTTGGGTCTTTGTATGTAAACCATGCCTGTATCTAACATGTTCAATCTTTCCTTTAGCTTTCTGAACATATGGAACCCAGTTCTAATAACTGTTTTAATATCTTTGTTATACCTGACATTTGTGTCAGTTTTGGGTTGGTTTCAATTGATTGAGGTTTCTCTTCATTATAGAATGAGTTTTCCTGCTTTTGGGCATGCCTGGTAGTTTTTGATTGGGTGTCAAACATTATGCATTTTACCTTATTGGATGCTGAATATATTACTATTTCCATTCTTGAGCTTTCTTCTGAGATGTAGCTATTTGGAAATAGTTTGGTTACTTTACATTTTGCTTTTACGATGAAATCAAGATTGGTCTAGAGCTAATTATTCTGCATTACTAAGGCAAGATCCTTCTTAGTGCTCTACCCAATGTGCTGTGACTTATGAGTTTCCTTAGTCTGGCTGATGGAAAAAGGCACCATTCCTGTCTGCAGTGGTCTCTGAGTACTGTTCCCTCTAATCATTTTTAGTAGTTCTTTTCTAGTCTTGGGAAGAGTCCTTGTATACATCTACCTACCAGTAATCTTCCAAATATCATCCAGATATTTCTCTCTATTCAACGTGCTACTTTCTAGTACTTTTCCAATGAACTCTAGTTCCCTTGATCTCTGAAAATTCTGAGATTCTTTTCCTTAACCAGTGAAACTGCTGAGCCCTACCTAGATTTCTTCTTTTTGAACCACAGCTTGGTAAATTTCACAAGGCTGTAGGCTGGGTTAATCACAGGACTCATTCTATTTATTTTTCATGTTTCATGTGTTACCATCCTTTGTAGTCTTACCTCTAAAGTCTTGAATATTAGTGTTTATTTTATTACATACAGTTTTTTACTTGTTTTAGGTGGGAATGTAAATCTGTTCTTTGATGCTTTTCCTCTAAGATCAGAAACAAGACAAGGATGTCCACTCTTGCCACTTTTATTCAACATAGTACTAGAAGTCCTAGCCACAGCATTCAGACAAGAAAAAGGAAGAAATAAAGAAGAGAACAAGTTTAACTGTCACTATTTGCAGATGATATGTTACTGTACATAGAAAACCCAAAAGACTCCACTGAAAACTACTAGAGTTAATAAATGAATTCAGTAAAGTTGCAGTGTGCAAAATTACTACCCAGAAACCAGTAGCATTTCTATACAATAATAACAAAGTAGCAGAAAGAGAAATTAAGAAAACAATTCCATTTACAATTTCATCAAAAAGAAAAAAATACCTAGTAATAAATTTAACCAAGGAGATGAAAGACCTGTACTCTGAAAACCATAAAACACCGATGAAAGAAACTGAAAATAATGCAATCCAAAATGGAAAGATATTCTATGCTCATGGATTGGATGAATTAATATTGTTGAAATGTTCACAATACCCAAAGCAATCTGCATATTCAATGCAACTCCTATCAAAATACCAATAACATTTTTCACAGAATTAGAAAAAATAATACTAAAAATTGTATGGAATCACAGAAAACCTCAAATAGCCAAAGCAATCTTGAGAAGGAAAATGAAAGCTGGATGTATCACAATGCCAGATTTAAAGATATTCTACAAAGTTGTAATAATCAAAACAGAATGGTACTAGCACAAGAATAGATGCATAGATAAATGGAACAGGATAGAAAGTCTAGAAACAAACCCACAATTATATGGTCAATACTCTTCAACAAAAGAGTCAAGAATACGCGATGGGAAAAACACAATCTCTTCAACAAATGGTGTTGGGAAAACTGGACAGCTACACACAAAAGAGTGAAACTGGACCACTTTCTTACACCATGCACAAAAATAAACTCAAAATGTTTTGAAGATCTAAATGTGAGACCTGAAGCCATATAAATCCTAGAAAAGAACACAGGCAGTGATTTCTCTGACACCAGCTGAGCAAACATTTTTCTAGATATGTCTGCTAAGGCAAGGGAAACAAAAGCAAAAATAAACTATTGTGAGTATATCAAAATAAAAACTTTTGCAACACAAAAGAAACCATAAACAAAACAAAAAAGCAAAAGATATTTTCAAATGATATATCTGATAAGGGGTTAATATCCAAAATATGTAAAGAACTTCTACAACTCAATACCAAAAAAAACCCCAAAAAACAAAAAACAAAACACAAAAACAACAATCTAATTAAAAAATGGGCAGTGGACTTCAATAGACATTTTTTTCAATGAAGACATATTAAAGGTCAACAGACATACGAAAAATGCTCAATATCACTAATATTCTAGGAAATGCAAATCAAAATCATAGTGAGATATTACCTTATACCTGTTAGAATGGCTAAAATCAAAATGACAAGAAGTAATAAGTGTTGGTAGGATGTGGGGTAAAGGAAACCCTGCTGTACTGTTGGTGGGTATGCAAACTGGTGTAGCCCCTGTGGAAAACAGTTGGAGGTTCCTCAAAAAATTAAAAATAGAAATACCACATAATCTAATAATTCCACTACTGGGTATCTACTCAAAGAAAACAAAAACACTAATTTGAAAAGACATATGCACCTGTATGTTTACTGCAGCATTATTTGCAATAGCCAAGATATGGAAGGAATGTAAGTGTCCATCAATAGAAAAATGGATCAAGAAGATGCAGCATATATATATATATATATATATATATATATATGTGCACTGCAATATTAATCAGCCATAAAAAAAGAATGAGATAGTGCCATTTGTGACAACATGGATGTCACAAATGTCACAAATACTAAAGGGTATTATGCTAAGTGAAATAAGTCAGACTGAGAAAGACAAACACTGTATGATTTCATTTATATGTGGAATTTTAAAAATAAAGCAAATTAATAAACAATCAAAAAAGCAGAATCAGACCTATAAAAACAGAGAACAAACTGACAGTTGCCAGAGGGGAAGACTGTGGGGGATTGGGTAAAATGGATGAAGGAGAACGGGAGATATGGGCTTCCAGTTATGGAATAAATAAGTCACAGGACTAAACGGCATAGCACAGGGGATTTAATCAGTTATTGTCATAATACTGTAAGGTGAGAGATAGTAGTTACATTTGTGGTGAGCATAACATATAGACATTGAATCACTGATGTACACCTGAAACTAATGTAACATAGTGTGTCAACTATCCTCAATTAAAAAAAAATCTGTTCTCTAATATTCCATTTTGGCTAGAAGCAAATGGGCCTATGCTCCTTTCTCACGACTAGTGACTGTAAGATGTAGTAAATATTATTCACCATTAAGGGAATGTCATCTGCATCATTTATTTTCATGCATTTCCCTCATAAAAATGCTGCAAGGTTCAAGACCAGGGACAAAACTTTGTAACTTGTCGGTGAGAATACTCTTTCAAAAGTTACATTAATCCATTACTCAAAGTTTTTTATGCTATAAATTCACATAATTGTCATATTAGCCTGTGCATTTACACTTGCCATACGTTTTTCATGAACTAAATTACTGTTTCATTCAATTTTTAGATAATCACTTGTAGGAAAAATAAACTCTGCTGTGTGGTGGGCATTAATTTTTCACGCTGAATATTTCTGTTTCTTCATATTCTTGTATTATGGCACTCTCTCAACCAATTACGGGTTAGTGGCACCATATGATTATTTCTGGCCTATTACTTGTGAGTAGAACTGTTAAATACTACTTCCAGGCTCAACATTTTTTTAATATTTAAAAAAAAATTTTTTTAACATTTATTTATTTTTGAGAGACAGAGAGAGAGACAGAGGGTGAGAAGGAGAATGGCAGAGAGAGAAGGAAACACAGAAACCGAAGCAGGCTCCTGGCTCTGAGCAAGCTGTCAGCACAGAGCCCAATGCAGGGCTTGAACCCACAAACCATGAGATCTTGACTTGCGCCGAAGTTGGATGCTTAACCAAGTGAGCCACCCCAGCGCCCCCCAGGTTCATGGTTCTAATTGTCGGTGCAAAAGCCACTAGCATTTCCTTTATCCTCTAGCTTTTGACATAGTGGCTGTTCCATCAGAAGTCCCTGAGTAAATTAAATGAATAGTCACCTCTGCCAAACCATGATAAACAAGCAAAATGAGTATGAAATAAACCTTTGTTATTTTAAATAAGTGATATTTGGGGGGGGGGGTGTGGGTGTGTGTGGGGGCATGTGTGTCAGTATATTTTAGACTCATCTTACTGATATGGCTTATAAAAAATAAAACATTGTAATAAAAATTAAATTTTTATTGGAATATGAAACACAATTCCAGCTTTCTCCCACTCTGTCTATCCCAGTCTGTCTCTGGAACCATTTAACAATGGTTATAACTTTGAGTCTTCTTAGCATTTGTCCTACTTCTCTATCCATGTGTAATGGGCAGCTTTCTTAGTCTCATAAAAAACACTTACATATATTTCTGTTCACACATGGAGAGCTAATGCATTCCTTTTAACTGCTACATAGTATCATGTCATATGAATATGCCACTTTTATCTATTCTATTTTGATTACCATGCATATGCAGTGCTCATTTATCTGCTGATAGACATTTAGGCTGTGTTTTATTTCATACCACTATAATAACAAAACAGCATTCTACATATCTCCTTGTATACACATGGAAGCAGGACATCTGGGTCGCAGGGTGTACACATTTTCAGTTTTAAGAAATACTGCTGGGTCGCCTGGGCGGCTCAGTCGGTTAAGCCTAGACTTCAGTTTAGGTCATGATCTCACAGTTTGTGGGTTCAAGCCCCACATCAGGCTCTGTGCTGACAGCTCGGAGCCTGGAGCCTGCTTCAGATTCTGTGTCTCCCTCTCTCTCTGCCCCTCCCACGCTTGCTCACGCTCTCTCTCTCTCACTCTCTAAGAATAAATAACGATTAAAAAATTAAAAAAAAGAAATACTGCTAAACTCTCCTACAATGTGACTAAACTACTTTATACTGCAACAACTTTTGTTAGGTTTACCTATGTTTATTGTTTTGGTTTATATTCCAGGTAAGAACTTCATTTATTCCTAATACCAGAAAAAAAACAAAAAACAAAAAACAAATCCCATTTCAATGGAGACTGGCACTTGTATGGACATTGGCAAATACAAAGCTAAATAGGGAACAATTAAGGAGCCATCACTACAAAAACAGGATCATCTTGATTTTTTGCACTATGATTTATTAGATAAAATTGTACAATATTTTTCTTAATTGCAGTCACTCATGAAAATGAGATTTCAAATATGGTGTAATTATCTATAACCTATTTTCTCCATCTTCATTATGAATAGCAACTTACATAAAATGAACCACTTAATTGAAGGAGTAGTTTTGTAAGCTACTTTATATGAGCTTACTACATTTCATTGTGGTTGTATCAGATGATGGGTCTTGGCAAATGTGAGGAAGAGCTTATTTTTACAGAAAGAGTTTATTTTTACTGAAAATGGAGACTGATTGGAAATATTCTAAGTTACTACATATGAAAAGGTACAGCATTATTTGAAGACAGTTGGATTATTTGAAAATATATATTGTAAACCCATGGTTTATATTTACAAAGCACTTTAAAATGAAGTATGAATGATAAATGAATAGATGAGATAAAATGGAATCACAAAAAATATTCAAGTGAAATGAGAGAAGTCAGAAAATGAAGAGACAAAGACAAATGCAACAAATAGAAAACAGCAAGATGGTACATTCTAATCCAACAATCAATAATCACTATAAATGTGAATGGTCTAAATGCACTTTGTTAAAAGAGATTTTCATATTGGATAAAAAAGTAAGACCTAGGGGCGCCTGGGTGGCTCAGTCGTTGAGCGCCTGACTTCGGCTCAGGTCATGATCTATCTCACAGCTCTGTGGGTTCGAGCCCCACATCGGGCTCTGTGCTGACGGCTCGAAGCCTGGAGCCTGCTTCAGATTCTGTGTCTCCCTCTCTCTCTGCCCCTAACCCACTCGCATTCTGTCTCTGTCTCTCTCAAAAATAAATAAATATTAAAAAAAATATATTAAAAAAAAAGCAAGACCTGAATCCATGTCATCTACAAGAAACCCGCATCGAATATAGAATCATATGGACTAAAGCAAAGGGGTGGACCTGCTATAGAAAACAGTTTGGCAGTTCCTCAAAAAGTTAAACAAAGAATTACTATATGACCAAGAAATTCTTCTTATAGATATATCCAAGACAATTGAAAGCACATGTTCAGTCAAAAACTTGTACGCAAATGTTCATAACAGCATAATTTATAATAGCCTAAAAATTGAAATATCCTAATGCCCAGCAACTAATGAATGGAAAAACAATATGTGATATGTTCATACAATGAAATATTAATCAGCCATAAAAAGCAATGGAGTACTGAAATATGTTGCAAGTGGAAAACCCTGCAAACATTAGGCTAAATGAAAGAGGTCAGACACAAAATGTCACATAGTATATGATTCCATTTATGTGTAATAGCCAGAATGGGCAAAACCATAGAGACTGAAAGTACGTTAGGGACTGCCAGGCATTGGAGGTGGTGGGGAATCAGGATTGGTTGTCAACAGCTTAGAAGTTATTTTGGGGTAATGGAAATATTCCAGAATTAGATAATACTGATGGTCACACAGCACTGAGTATAATGGAAACCATTCCATTGGACACTTTGAAATGCTAGATTTTATGTCATATGAAATTTATTTCAACAAAAAATGTTAAAGTATAGGGATAGAAAAAGTTATACCACAAATCAAAGAAAGCTGAAGTAACTATATTAATTTTAGACCAAGCCAACTTCAGAACAAGGAAAATTTTCAAGAATAAAAAGCAACATTACACAGTAACAAAGGGTCAACTCTCCAAGAGGACATAACTACCCTAAACATGTATGCACCTAACAATATGACATCAAAATGCATGAGACAAACACTGATGAAACTAAAAGGAGAAACAGATAAATCCATTTTTATTGTTGGAGACTTCACCACCACAAACAAGCAGGCAAAAATTTAGTAAGGATAAATATACACTTGAACACCACTATAAACCAACTCGGCATAATTGATATTTATAGAACACTCTAAACACCTACGTCAAAATACACACTTTTCTCAATTGCACATGAAACATTCACAAAGCTAGACCACATTCCAATTCATAAAGTAAACCTTAACAAATATAAAAGAATATAAATTATGCAAAGGATACTCTGATACCATAATGGAATTAAACTAAAAGTCAGTACTAAAGCTAAAAAAAAAAAAAAGTACCCAAATACTTGGAAAATAAACAATACCTTTCTAAATAATCAGTGGGTTAAAAGGAAATCAAGGAAGTTTTAAATATTTTGAACTTAATTATAATGCAAATACACTTATCAAAATTTGTAGGATGGGGCACCTGGGTGGCTCAGTTGGTTAAGTATCCCTTTTTGGCTCAGGGCCTGATCTCATGGTTTGTGAGTTCAAGCCCTCCCCTGGGCTCTGTGCTGACAGCTCAGAGCCTGGAGCCTGCTTCAGATTTTGTCTCCCTCTCTCTGCCCCTCCCCTACTCATGCATGCACGCACGCGCTCTCTCTCTCTCTCAAAAATAAATAAACATTAAATTTTTTTTTGAGTTGTAGGATGCAGCAAAAGCAGTGCCAAGAGGCTAGTTATAGCATAAAATGAATATATTTTAAAAGAAGAAAGACCTACCAATAAATCAATGTCCTAGGTTTCCATCTAGGAAAGAAAATTCAAGTTAAAGAAAGAAATGCAAACTAAACATATACAAGCAGAAAAAGGGAAACAGTAAAAATGAGAACAAAAATCAATTAAGTTAAAAACAGGAAAACAATAGAGAAGATCAGTGAAGCCAAAATCTGATTATTTGCAAAGAATAATAAAACTGACAAATTTTTAGCTATGCTAAGAAGGAAAGAAAAAGAAAGACAAAAATTACCAATGTGAAGAATGATAAAAGGGGCTATCACTACTTATCCATAGACATTAAATTGATAATAAAGAAATGTTAAGAACAATCCTATAACTATAAATTCAAAAATTTAGATGAAATTGAATAATTCTTTGAAAAATACAAACTATCAAAATTCCCTCAAGGAAAACAGATAACCTGAATATCCCTATATCTATTAAAGAAATTAATTTATTAATTAAAAATATTCCATAAACATAAGAAAGAAGAAACACCAAGCCCAGATTGTTTCACTGGTGAATTTGTTCAAATACTTCAGGAAAACATAATATAAATTCCACAGTATCTTTCAGAACATAGAAAAGAAGGGAATATTTTCCAATTTATTTTCTGAGGTCATAGTTACCCTGATATCAAAACCAGACTAAAACATTACAACAAAAGAAAACTAAAGACCAATATCACTCATGAACATAGAAGCAAAGATCTCTAACAACACATATGAAATAAAACTCATTAATATATAAACAGAATAATACATCATGTCTACATGGGGTTCATCCTAGGAATACAATGCTAGTTTAATTCTCATAAATCAACCAATGCAATTCATATTAATAGAGTGAGAAAGAAAACTGTATTATCATATCAATGAGTATAAAAAATCATATGATACACTTCAAAACCCATTCATGATGAAAACCTCCCCAATTTGGAGCAGAGTGAAACTCCTTCAACCTAACAAAGGATACATATAGAAAACCTAGCATCATACTTAATGCCCAAAGACTGAATACTTTACCCTCACTATCAGACTCAAGGCATGGATATCCTTTCTTACCACTCATAGCCAGCACCGTACTGGAAGACTTGGCTAGTTCATTCGGGTAAGAAAAAGAAAGAAAAGTTACACCTATCACAAAAAAGACATATAACTCTCTGTTGGCAGAAGACTGGATTGCCTATGTGGGAAACCCCAAGGAATATATTAAAAAACTTACTGGATGAAACTAGTAATAAGTGAGTTAAGCTAGGGCTCAGGAAACAAAGTCAGTATACAAAAGTCAGTTGATTTTCTATATACTAATATTAGTAATCTAAAATAAAACAAAATTATAATGTCACCAAAAATGAATTATGTATAAATCTATCCAAGAATATACAAGTTCTGTATGCAGAGCTGTAAGATACTGATTAAAGAAATCCAAGAATATCAAAATAAATTCAGAATAAATGTACATAGATTGGAAAAGTCAATATGGTTAAGATGTCAATTCTTCCCAATTTGATCTACATATTCAATCCAATCCCAATAAAATCCTAGCAAGCTTTTTTGTTGATATCAATCAATTTTAAAACTTATGTGGAAAACAAAGACACTAGAATAGTCTAAATAATTTTGAAAAGAACAATATGGGAGGATTTCTTTTGAGTAATCTCAAGACTTCTGTAAGCAACAGTAATACAACAGTGTAGTATTATTAAAAGTGTAATACATAGATCAGTGAAACCCATCTGAATAGGAAGACCATAAATAGCCTCTGAAAATATTGTCAACTAATTTTTGACAAAGGTACAAAGGCAATTCAATGAAGAATGGATAATCTTTCAGCAAATGGTGCTAAAAAAAATTGGAATACATATCCACTTGGTCAGATTATGAAAGTCAGTTGTTTAGTTAAATACCAATTTAGATGTTGCTGTGAAGGAAATTTTTAGATGTAATTAAGTAGACTTTGAGCAAAGTAGATTACCCTCTATAATACAGTGGGCCTTATTCACTCAAGTTGAAGATCTTAAGAGAAAAAGATTGAAATCTCCTAAGAAAGAAGGAATTCTGCCTCTGGATTATCTTCTGACTTAAGACAAAACATTAATTCTTCCCTGGGTCTCCAGGCTGCCTGCTTTCTTTCTCTCCAGATTTTGGACTTGCTCATGTAGGCCAATTCTTTTAAATAAATTGATTGATGGGGCACCTGGGTGGTTCAGGTCTGACTTCGGTTCAGGTCATGATCTCACGGTTCATGAGTTCAAGCCCTGCGTCAGGCCCTGTGCTGGCAGCTCAGAGTCTGGAGCCTGACTTGGATTCTGTGTCTCCCTCTCTCTCTGCCCCTCCCCCACTCGCACTCTGTTTCTGTCTCTCAAAAATAAATAAACATTACAAAATTAAAAAAAATAAATTGATAGATAAATAGACACATACATATAGAGATATATACAGCCTATTGGTTCTGTCTCTCTAGAGAACCCTGACAAATACAGTCCACAATATGGCACCTGAACTAGAAATTGAAAACATAATGTCTTGCAATGGAACCCCAAGATTGCTATTTATCTGCATTGCTGGAAAAGCATGAAAGTTTCCCAAATGTGGGCAAGCTTTGAATCTCTTCAGTTACTTTACTTATTTTCTCTTATTCCACTTAAATTTTCAGTCTGCTACGAAATCAAGTACACTTTTTTTTCTGTTGAATTTTGGTGACAGATAAGTCAATATATTCCATTCAACTCTTCATTTTACTCAAAAGCAGTAAGACTGGGTTGCTGGCTTAAATTTGATAAACATTATTATGCCATATCCCTAGTGTTTCTGAATAAACCAAGGAGTCAGACATAGGCTGTTAATAAAGGAGAAATGTTTGCCAAAGGTGAAAAGAGTGTATTCTCAAAGAATATCTGGAGGAAAAAACACAAATCTCCACTTACCAGAGTGGATGCCAAGACCTGCCAGTCCTTAAACAGATGCTAAGTTTTAAATTTGTACTTTAGGTCTGTCTTCAAAAACCTGTTGTAGTGTTTTTGATTTATGCATTGTTAAGGGCAATAATCTGTAACCTGCCCACCTCACACCTGGTGAGAAACAGCAGCTGCTACAGTAAATGACATTATCCTCAGCTGCCAAATGGGCATTCATACCCAGGATGTAAATAAGAACACCTAAGGAATAGCTACACACACACACACAATGGGTCATAAAACTGAAGGAAAGTAATGGTCATCTGTTTTAACTTTAACTGAAGGAAAGTAATGGTCATCTGTAATAAGATAATCTTATTTGCCTCAAATTTCCAGAAAAGCCGCAACATAAGCAAAAACTGAAAACCCTAGCAGAGACTGTTGTATGTAGGTGATAAATCCCTAAATTCTATACCTGAAACCAATATTACACTGTGTTAACTGGAATTTAAATAAAAATTTGGAGAGAGAAAGAAAAAAGAAAAAAACAAACAAACAAAAAACGCTTGCAGAGAAAGGCACCTTGCAACACTTCACACCATTACTTCCTGAAAAGTCTTCCATCGAAGCCAAGTGCTAAAATTATGAAAGTACAGAGAAATACCATGTCTGACATACACCTACAGTTTCTAGTTCCCCTTGGAACTAGAAATTCTAGCCCATCTGTCTCAGCTTCTGACTTTTCCCAAGGAACTGTACAGGACTTGGAGCCTATTTGCTTTAGGAAAGATTAAATGAACACAAATGCTAATCTATTTACAGTTTCATAAAACAAAAGAGACAACAATTTTCCAAATTTAGGTGCTATACTGAGAGATGAAATATACCATATTGTTGCTGAGAAAATTGTCAGGGTGGCTAGACTTACTGGAGAGTTAGCCATGTAAGGCCAACACAGCTTTTTGGTCTTACCATCATTTTTACCAAAGAGGTCCCAGGAGCCAGTCTGTGATCAGAGATGGGCCCGTGAATGGGGGTACCAAAAGACTTGTCTCTCCCAAACCTGGAACCGAGGAAGAAATAATAAAATTCACAGTAAGAGATCCACATAAACAGAGAGCAAAAGGTGAAATTTTGTATACTGTTAAGTGTGGTACCTGCATTCAATAACCCATCCAGTTTCATCATCCACTAGCAGGAAGCTTCAGGGCCTACATCTCTTTATATACCTATGAGGTCATTCCTTTGATGGAGAGGATATGCACCCCAACCCTAGGCTTTATTCCTTTCTCCCCAGACCTAGCCATCTTTGGTGCCTCACTCTTCATTTCTTCTATTCACTAAAAATGCCTCACTTCTTCAATACTAAGCTGGGCTTGCTTCCTAGCCCCATTTTTAGAACTCTGCTCTTTCTCCACCATTTCTGTTACTGAGTAGGGAGAGGATAATCTTTAGTCCTGGAGGAAGTAGAGGTTAAAAAAAAAAAAGTCACTGAGCTGTCTGGTCTCTTGGCAGCTTGTTTTTTCTTTCTCTTCTGATTGACTTCAGTTACTTTAAAAAAGAAAATGTGGGCTGCCTGAGTGGCTCAGTCGGTTAAGCGTCCGACTCTTGATTTCAGGTTAGGTCATGATCTCGTGGTTTTTAGGTTCAAGCCCTGCATTGGGCTCTGCACTGATAGTGGGGAGCCTGCTGGGGATTCTCTCTCTGTCCCTTCTCTTTCTGCCCCTACCCTGCTTGTTCTCTCTCAAAATAAATACATAAACTTAAAAAAAAGAAAGAAATATACTTTACTTCAAGGATAAATCTCCTGCACTGTTCGTACATTGTTAGATCCCTTATTATGCTCAAAGAGGTTTTTTTTTGTTGTTGTTCTTGTTCTGTCCCAGTGGGGAAGTATATTATAAAGTTCATTTTTATTGCATCTTCCTGATTAGGGCAGTAATTTGTTTGCTTGCTTGCTTGCTTGTTTACTGCAATGTGTGGGAAATGTGCCATTCTATCACATGTAGACTAATTAAATATCCCTGGATGCCTGTATGTGGCAAGAAACATTACTAAATAATGCAAATATTGAAATGTCAGATCCTTTGAATATATAGCAGTAATGTATTATCCTGATAATTCCTTTTCCATACCTTTACTGGACAATTCAATTCGTGACAATGGCATTATTTAAGACAATAATTCAACATCAGAAAATAAAATAACCAAGGTGATGACTGTAAATGTTTGCTGGGTGATGATTAGTGATTCCTGGCCAGCAAACAAATGTCCTCATCAGTATAATTCTCCTTTAGCATGGAACCTCTTTCAAGTTATTAGGATCTCTCGGTAAAACACAAATTGAGAAAAAAAAAAGAAATTGGCCCAATTTAGCAACTGCTATGTATCATTATAGGCCTAGACAGAGTCATTAATCCAGAAATACCAATTATTTATAATTTTTCCTAAAAATAATACTTAGAAGCAGGGCAACTCAGTTCAACTTAGTTCTAAGACTAAGATTTTGCATTTTACATCTAATGATCATAGTGACTGCTTACCTCAAAATTTGTTTTGTGGATTAAATAATAAGCATGCATGTAAAAGAAGCCTGGAAATCATGGCAAATGTTATAGGTTTTAAAATTATTAACATTATTTTCTTATTTTCTGTAGAAATACTTATGTACTTTATATTTATAATATTTTTTGCTATAAAGTGGAGTTATTAGATTTTTAATAGTCTGTGGCTTGTTTTGAGCCCTCTCTCATTCTCTCCTGACTTGCTCTCTGAGATAAACCATTTGCTATGCTATGAACTAGAGACATCCATGTGGCAAAGAACTGACTGACATCTTTCAGACAACAGCCAAGAATCTGAGGTTTGCCAATAGCCACGTGACTGAGCTTAGAAGTAGGTCCCCCGTGAACTGGGCCTTGAGATGACTGCAACTGCAGCCCTCACTGATACCCTGATTGCAGCTTTGTGACAGACACAAAGCCAGAGATGCAGTTAAGCCATGTCAGAAGATTCCTGACCTCCAGAAAACTAAGAGATCTGTGAGATAATGAATGTTTGTTGTGTTAAGCCACTAAACTTTGGAGTGGTTTTTATGCAGCAATAGATAACTAAAACAATCCCCATGGGACTCAATTCAAGGATGATAGTGTTGTAAGGCTTTACATATTAACAGTCTGATGGACTAATGATCCATCTCCCAAATGGATTCTAACTTCATCCCACATACCACTTCTCTTCTGAGATCTGCCTTTCATTACTGTTCTTGGCGCATAGAGATATCAGTACAACCTCTGGTTAGTGGTATCAGAATTTCATGTATTTGGATTTTTTTTTCCTTCTGAATAATCTTATACTTTTTATCTTTTCTGTCCTTCTCCCATTCAAAACACTTTAATTGGCAGCTTGAAGCTGAACTTTTGTTCTGCCTGGAGCTATATTCTTGGCACAACAGGAAATGGCCACAGGAAGACTGTGTATTTGATGCAAATCTCATTAGCATCAAACTTTAACCAAACTGCCTCAGATTCAGGAAACTGGCCATGATGGGTCTGCTAAGTGCAGGGAAATTGTTCTACCCTGGGTGAAAATGCATTAGGGGGTTCCCAAGAAAAGAAGTAGCTGCTCACAGAAGGGCCCAATGCATACAACTTTGCAAATATGCAGTGACCTCACTCTCAGTCTTCATATTTTTAAATCACTTTTGCCCCTGCCTGTGTTTAAAGGGCTTTGCAAGTTCTCTCAGGTATACCTGGCTCTACCTGATTTTGTTGCCATAAACTTTGTGGTTTGGGATGTGGTTTTCAAAATTAACACTAACACAATTAAGTGTACACTTATCTTGATGAGCACTAAAAAATGTGTAGCGTTGTTCAATCATCATATTGTTGTACATCTGAAACTAATATAACACTGTAATTATAGTTGAACAAAAAATCTAACACTAGCATAATTTATCCAGTGGTGATTATCTCTCTTCTTGAACTATGCCAATCTGATTTGTCACTAGGGTTTACGGGGGCAGGGAGGGGGGGTGTTGGAGGGTTGGTGAGTGCTTCAGGATTGGGTGAGTGGATACTAAGAAGGAGGTGCTATCAGCCATTTGTTAAAAGAGAAAGCTGCTATCTGGAACTTATTAAGCCATTGCTCATAGGTAAGAAATATGGCCTTGGATTTAATATTTTCTGTCTTTGCCTTGCAGTGGAACGAGCATTTCTTCCATTTTCTAATCCCTCACCAAATAGATTCTCTTCAGAAGGTCATCTCAACCTCTATGCCATTGATTGCAAAGACTTTTAAAATTCTGATCACTTTTCACTCTCTGCCTCGACACTGTAGGACTGCTTGCTTCCCCTGCCCAGCCTAGTTGGCTGCCCCTTTTATTGACATTTGTATTACACAAGATAGTTCTATTAACCAGTCCCCTTGTCTAATAGATTCAAAGGACCCTGAGTCACTGATGGTCATTATCACCCTGGCTACTACTCCAGAGTGACCAACTTTTGCAAAGTGATCGTTAATTGTTACCCTTTGATGTATAAAGTTGAGTTGGTGCTGAGAAGGAACATCGCTGACAATGTGCCTCCTCCTCCAGCTGATGTGTTGTCTGGACTGCCCAGGACTAATGCCTCATCTTCTTGTGAGATGATAGAACGTTCTTACATGGGAAGATAAATTTGCAGCTACTACATGTTCAGTGTTTAAGCTGGATAATTGTTTGTTAATATCCATTTTTACATAGGAGAGCTGGATTGTGGTGGAAGGAGGATCCATGTCCTCTATCTGCCATATCCTTCTCCACCTTCAAAGTCCTAATTAAATATCAGCTCCCCATGAAACTGTACCAAATTTTCCTGGTTGGAAGCAGTATCAATTTCTAAAAAATTCCTTACCATTTTGGTTGTGCCACTCTCATCTGAAACCATAGGCAGCCTGTGTTTTAGCTATATGCAGGCATCTTTACCTCCCTATACTAAACCATCAATTCCTTGGAGTCAATGACCAATATTCATTTTCCTTTGTATTGCCCCACGGCTTCTTGCACAAAAACTTGCTTACAGAAGGAATTTGATAAATATGTGTGAATTGGATGATTGAAACTAATGAATGAAAAGAAGAAGGCTATACTTGACAAGGGAGGAAGGCACTGGGCAATGAGGACCATGAGGCTAACAGGAGGAGGTATTTTGAACTGAATCTTTGAAGGAAAAGCTTAAAACGATGAGGATATTAAGGACCAGGTGCTGGTAGAAAACAACCCAGAGTTACACCTAACTTCATCAATTTCAAAGATCTGGTGTATTTAAAGTGGTACATTTTGAGACTTCTTGTTTGTTTTTTGCTACCAATAAAGCTGAGAATGACAGTTGATTCCTTGGGTTGTCTAAGCCAGGAAAGGAAAAAGAAAACTATTAATAACTACCAAACTATGAATAATGGGCATTCCTTGGACAATTCCTGAGCCTTAGAATTGGGCTAAGCTCCACATCAAAAACACAAAGTAGGTATAATAGACATATATGATATATTTCCAAACATCATATGCTATTATTATTACCTTGCGAAAATAAAACTGGAGATCAGTACTTTCAACACTTGGATCACTTTGGGGCTGCAATTGATAATGTCACTTCTGTACTACCATGCCTCAGTTTCTACCAATGTAAGTTATCAGAAAAAGCACTGATTAGATTGGAGTATTATCTAATTGTGTGTCTCACTAGCTATGTAACTTCTAGTAAGTCACCTCCCTGCATTTCATTTTTCTAATTTTAAAATGAAGACTTAGGCTGGAAAATCCTGCAAGTTCCTTTTAGATCTAACATTCATTGATTCTAGGATTTAGGAATATACACACAAATGTGGACAAGACTTCTTCCATCTGGACAAGTCCCTTTATTCTCCACCAGGCATGGGTTTATTCTGGGCTACAAGGCTTCCTGGACCACAAGAACCCCCTACTGGCCATCTGGAGAACTCTCACTAGCCACCTTCCAGTTCCTAAACCTTGAGGGAGATTACAGACACCCAGAGAGCCTTCCTTTCTTTCCTGTTTTTACTTAGAATTCGGTTGATAGTATTTTGTGTAATCTTTTCTCACATACCCATATACTTTTCCATTTCTCTTCCAACTCTTTTCCACTTACCTCAGGAAAGAACTTTCTTTCTCCTTCCCACCCCTTATTTCATTTCCCTCATTTTATTTAGGAGATAAAATAGGGTGACTTTCAATTTTTAAGTAATTGTTTTCTAAAACATTTAATAACTTTCTTCCGATTATGAAAAGACATGCATGTTTATTGTAGAAAGTTTGGGATATTAAAGAAAATAAATTATCTACAATATTATTATCTAGAGCTATCTTCAGACATATTTCAGTGTATTTCCTTTTATATTGCTTCTATGTGTGTGTATGTAAATAACTTTGTAATTTGGATTACACATTATTTTTTTATTTTTTGCAACCATATTTTTTTTTCACATAACACTTTATACTTTTTTTCCTAGGTTTTCCAACATCAGCATTGATTCAACTCTACATCTTATATCCAAGTCTAATAACACTATCTAATGATTACTGATGTGGAGAACAAAGGCAAAAAGAAATGCAGATAAAATTAAATTTCCTTATAACCTGCAGCCCATTGACAAATACTTGAGAACAGCAGAGTAAGACTTTCCTCCAGGAACTCCCAACTGTTTTAATGTTAATGCTTTGCTGGAGGGAAAAACATCCTCCACTTGACATTGGCTGGGCCGGGAGGATCCTGTGAGTCTTCTTTAGCATATGAAACACCCTTTGGAAACTTCCCCTTGTCTTTACCTCCCCCAACTCCCAAGTATATAGTCAATTGATCATCACAATGCAAGCGCAGCTCCTTTTGCCCCTGGGTCCTGTTCCTGTGCTATAATAAAAACACCTTTTGCGAGGAAAACGTCTCGTGAATTTTTTCTTGGCCCTTGGCTCCACACCCCAACACTTCACAAACCACATTAATTACCCTGTGCCTGTACTATTCTAAGAACTTTACACAGGTTATCTCCTTAAATCCTCAAAATCGCCCTGTGATGTAGACACTGAGACAGAGAAAAGATAAATAACTTGTTCAGGGCAACATGGCTATGAATTCTAAAGCTGGAATTTGAGCCTGGGGTCCAACCCCAGAGCTTGTGCAGCTAATTATTATACATACCACTTTTTGTCAGCATTCTTGTCAGCTCCAACTTCATTATCTATCCAGAATTTTACAGCTTCTCTCCACCTTCTTACCACTTCCCTGGTCTAAGGTGCCATCATCTTTTACCTGGATTATTTCAAAAGCTTCACATCTGATCTTTCTGCTTCTGATTTGCCTGTCCACAATTGTTTCCAATATCCAGAGATATTCTTTGTAAGTACTACTGAATCAATTGGTTTGTTGAAACCTCCCAGCTTCTCCCATTTGATCCAGAATAAGAGTCAAAGTCCTCTCTAATCTGGCTCGCTGTATTCACTTTTAACTACCCCATTCTTCTTGCTCACTGGCTCACCCACCCCTACTCCTGCACTGGCCTCTTTATTGTTCCTAAGTGAACTACAGTATTTGTTCTTGCTCTTCCGTCTGCCTGAAAATTCTTCTCCAGGAGAGCCCTGCAAATTGCTTTCTTACCTCCTTAAAGTTTTTCAACGAATGTTACCATCTCAGTGAAACAATACCTGGGCATCATTTTTTTTACCCCTATTGAGACATAATACAAATAAAATTGTAAGATTTAAGTGTAAATGTGATGATTTGATATGCATATACCTTATGAAAGAATCCCCATCACTGAGTTAATTAACATACCCATTACCTCACATATTTACCCTTTTTCGGGAGCCTCCTTTGTCACCATCTTGGTCCTTCATTCCCTAACCATTTTTTAAATTCCAACTATTCTCTCAATTCCTCCTTGCTGTCCCTAGCAATACCATCTCTTCTCACTTAATTTTTATTAATTTATCTAATAAGTTAATGTTATTAATATGAATATAGATGTTTAATATGACTATTATTCTTTGCTTTCTGTCTCTTCTAACAGGAAGAGGTAGAGTGTGCGTGTGTGTGTGCACGTGTGTGTGTGTTTTCCCATTGCTTATATGTCAAAAATTTCTCACAAAAGATAGCTGATTCAGATTTGTATATTATTCTTAAAAATATTAATACTTTAATGCATCTGGAACTTACCTGCTGCATAATATGAAATAAAATTTTCTCTCAAACGATTTGATAATTTATCAAATTGAATTGTGATACTTATTTTGCCATATACTAACATGTGTCTTTTTATTAATCTCTCTGGCCAGAATTGTGTAAAGCCCATACTCCTAATGATTGTAGTTATAAAAAACTGTTTTGATATATGGTAGGTACTCATCATCAGTGGTGAGTTAATTTGCTCTTAAATATTTTCTCAGGCATTTTCATCACTTTGTTTCTTACAAAGTTAATTTGGAATTATGTTGCCTATTTCCAAAATGGCACTTTGATTTCTATTAAAACTATAAATTATTTGGGGGCACCTAGGTGACTCAGCTGGTTGAGTGTCCAGCTCTTGATTTTGGCTCAGGTCATGATCTCACAGTTTGAGAGTTCCAGCCCTGCACAGGGCTCTGCATTGAGAGCAGGCAGAGTCTGCTTGGGATTCTCTCTCTCCCTTTCCCTCTGACTCTCTTTCTCTGTCTCTCTCTCTCAAAATAAGTAAATAAACTTAAAAAAAAACCCTATAAATTATTTGGGAAGAATCAATCCCTTCAAGTGAGAGGCTAAGAGAAAAATTACCAGGTGTACTCACAACTGCAAAGAAAAGACCTTTCCCCTCCCCCGCCGGTCCCGAAACCAGCCAGGGCACACCCGGTCTTAGTCTGACATAAAGGCGGGAACCAATCAAGTTCTGCTGAATGGTTTGAAATAAAGGCAGGAACCAACCAAGTTCTGCTGAGCGTTCAAATTTAAATGTCAACCTATAACAGCTCTGTAACCTCAAAAAAATCCCTAACTTGTTTGTGCCTGTCTATAAAAGAAGCTGTAAGATCCTTGCTCGGGGCCTCTTAGCGTCACCGTCAACGAGTGCGCGGAGTTCGGGTTCGAACCTGAAATAAACGACCCTTGCCGCTTGGCTTTGACTCTGGACTCTGGTGGTTTGTTTTCGGGGGGTCTCTTGAATCGGGGCATATCACAAGCTATTCAGTGGTTTATCAAAGAATATGCTATATTTAATTTATTTATATCCATTATTTGTTCCAAAAAGACTTTAGATTATATCAACTCATAAATTATAAAACTTTCAATAAGAGGATGAGGAAAATAGGACATGAGGAAGAAAACAAAACATAAGGTCTAATTAGAAGTAAGCTCATTGCACAACATGCATTCCAAATGCTTCTGCACACTCACTAAAGAAGATCCACAGATCTGTTTTTAAGCTATAGAGAAAATACTGCAATGATGGAGCTCAGTGGTTTCCCTAGTATTAAAAATTTTGAGGGTGCCTGGGTGGCTCAGTTGGTTAAGCATCTGACTTTGGCTCAGGTCATGATCTCGCAGTTTGTGATTTCGGGCCCAAGTCGGGCTCTGCTGACAGCTCAGAGCCTGGAGCCTGCTTCAGATTCTGTGTTTCCCTCTTTCTCTGCCCCTCCCCCAATTGTGCTCTGTCTCCTTCTCTCTCAAAAATAAATAAACATTTTAAAAAGTTTTAAAAAACTTTTGAAACCAGAGACAAATTTCTCCCATAGATGGACTGAAAGTGAGGCCTGAATTGTAGGAAACAGCATCTTCGAAGATATTTGTAACTCCACCAACAAACATAATAGAGTTGTAAATTAAATATCCAATATTCTAAGTAATCACATAGCACCAAAATTCACTTCACTTAAAGTAACACTATTCAGACAGAATCAAAATGATATAATCCACATCCAGAGCTCTCTCCTGGTGGACTTTCTTAATACAGGAGAAGTTTTAGAATACCTACAGATTATGGGGTGGCAATTAGTTTCAATTTATGTGCAATATCTGATTGGTTATTGGCTGTATTGAGTGTAAACAATTCTGAGGATTCACTGAAGCTTAATATAAAGGAGTTCTGGGATCAACTGATAGCTAGTGAGAGTTTAGGAGTGAGCAGGTATTAGTCTGTAAGTCATTAGTTCACCCTTATAGGAGAAATGAATGTATGTACAGTTTTTAGAAAATCCTCTATAGAAATGTTGGTAAAAGATATAAATTTGAGGGGCGCCTGGGTGGCTCAGTCAGTTGGGCGTCCGACTTCGGCTCAGGTCATGATCCCACGGTTTGTGGGTTCAAGCCCCGTATCAGGCTCTGTGCTGACAGCTTGGAGCCTGGAGCCTGCTTCAGATTCGGTGTCTCCCTCTCCTGCTCACGCTCTATCTCTGTCTCTCCTTCAAAAATAAATAAACATTTAAAAAAGAGAAAAAAAGATGTAAATTTGAGGATCAAAAAACAAGGCAGACTCCAAACTATATAGTTCAAAGAAAATCGTACGTAAACATTTTATACTCAGAGTACTGAAAACTGATAAAGGACCATATAAGGCAAACTGAGGGCCAAGCACAAGCTAGCACAACCCCTGCCGCCACCCAAGTGAGATATGTATGATATTCCTCAAGCATTCCTGGCTGCCCAAGAACAAAAGAAAGGAAAGAAAACAAATGGTTAACTGATAGAGACCAAAGTTATGCAGGGACATGAGTCTCCATCAGTTTACAAATATCTTAGTGAATAATAAGAAAAAGGCAATCTTATTAATTAGCCTATTCTCCAGAAACCTATAGGCTCAGTTTCCTGGAGCCCCAACACCACCCTCTCCTCCCTAGTGATGTGGGGAACAAAGCCAAGAAGAAAATGGCAGGTAAAATTAAATTTCTTTATAACCTGCAACCCACTGACAAATACTTGAGGCAAATACAGAGTATAAGAACATTTCTCCAGGAACCCCCTACCATCCTAATGTTAATGTCTTACTAGAGGGAAAACAACCTTACCTTGACAATAGAAAGCCCCTGGCATCTTATGTGTGTCTTCTTTAGCGTACCAGTCCTTCTGGAGGCCTCCCTTTTGCCTTTACCTCCCCCAACTCCATCGCTTATAAGCAATCACTTCTCACAATCCACGGGCAGGGCATCCACCTGCTCTTTCTGCCCACAGGTCCTGTTCCCATGCTTTAATAAAATCACCTTTTTGCACCAAAGACGTCTCAAGAATGTGTTCTTGGCCATTGGTTCCAGCCCCCACCACTCCAAAACCCCATCAAAAACTAAAGGCAAAGAAAAAAATTCTTGAAAGCAGCTGAAGGGGTGTATCACAGGATATACAGCAGAACAATGACCTGAAAAACTGAAGATTTTGCATCAGAAACCATGAAAGACAGAAGACAATGTATTTAAAGAGTGCTGAGTAAAAAGAATAGTCAACCTAGAATTTTATATATAGCAAAAAAAAATCCATCAAGAATGATGGCAAATAAAGATAATTTTTGGGTGGAGAAAATGAAGAGAATTTGTCTCCATTGCTCTTCCCTTAAAGAAATGCTAGACAAAGTTTTTTAGGCTGAAGGAAATGATACCACAGGGAAACTTAGAACTTCAGGAATAAAAGAGGAATGACAGAAATGGTAAACATTTTAGAAAATGTAATAGATTATGTATTTTCTTAAGTTATTTAAAATATGTTTCATAGTTGTAATACAAACTATAATATCGTCTGGGGAGAGGGTTTCAATGTGTGTGGATATAATACAGTTGGCAACTGTAACACAAGGGAGAAGCGTTAAGGGGACTACAAGGTTGTAAGCCCTCTATTTTTTTGTTTATTTGTTTGTTGTATTGAGTGATAATTTTATTGTTATAAGCCACTCTTCTAGCATCAAGTATTATACAAGCTTATGAGTATTCAGGTAAAAGAAACCTTTAAAATTTCAGTTCTTATAAATTATTGGACTATATTTAAAGAGAAAATAAAGATAACATTTTATTAGAATTCTGCTTATTAATTATTAAAGGAGAGTGCCTATCATCACTTAGTGTTTATTTCTTAAAATTTCTAAAATATGGTAAAAACCACATAACATTAAATTCACCATCCTAACCATTTTTAAGTATACAGCTCAGTATGTGTTAAATATATTCACGTTATTGTGCAACAAATCTATAGAACTTTTTTACCTTTCAACACTAAAACTCTGTATGCACTGAACATTAATTTTTATTCCCACCTGCCTTTCATAACTACCATTCTATTTTTTGTTTCTATGGTTTTGACTGCTTTCATATGATACTTCATATGAATAGAATCATACAATATTTGGTGTTTTGTGTCTGATTTCCCTTAGCAGAATATGCATAAGGTTTGTCCATGTAGTAGTAGCATGTGACAGGATTTCCTTTTTTAAGGCTGCATCATATTTGTGTGTGTGTGTGTGTGTGTGTGTGTATCACAGTTTTAATCCATTCACCTAGACATTTGGGTTGCTTCTACTTCTTGGCTACTGTGAATAACGCTGTGATGAACACAGGTGTGCAAATATCTCTTCAAGATCCTGCTTTTAATTCTATTAGATATTTTGTAATGCCCCCGATTTCGAATCCGAGAGACCACCAAGGAGCCGATACCGATGCAAATACACGAGGGTTTATTTGCAAGCTCAAGCTTGGGCCCAAGTATACCCGACACAGCCACAGTGGAGCAGGGACTTGGACCCCTAGGTTAACAGGCATAGCAGTTTTATAGGGGCCAGTGGCCAATGAGATTGTAACACACACAGAAAGTTGCATAGTCATGTCAGTCCGCATGCAGGTGGCCAAATTGAATTACAATTTACCCTATAGTAACTGTTTGAACTAGCCTATCACTCTGGTCAGAATTGGCATGCAAGTTTGGCGGGCAAAAGGCAGGGTTTACATTCTTTGGCGGTTAGGGGTTCCGCATTCCTATTTGAGCCAGTTTCCAGTAAGGGTGTGCTCAGTGGCTTAACTAGGGTGGGGGAGTGTCTTAAGCAAATAAGCAGGTCATCTGGGGGTTATACATAAGATGGTGGGTGTAGCACAAAATGGAGTTAGTCTTGCTCTGCTTGTCCAGGGGTAGAGGATTTTTGTTAAATTCCTTGGATCCCACAATTTGCCCAGAAGTAGGATTGCTAAGAAATTCTACTTTCAACTTCTTAAGGAACTTCATGCTGTTTTCCATAGCAGCTGCACCGTTTTAAATTCCCATCAACACTGTGCAGGGATTGCAACTTCTCTACATCTTCACTGATGCTTGTTATTTTCTGTTCTTTTGAAAGTGGCCATCCTGGTAGGTGTGAGATAATACGTCATTGTGGGTTTTTTTAAAACTACTTTATTTTTTTAGAGTAGTTTTAGGTTTACAACAAAGTTGAGAGGAAGGTATAGAGATTTCTCATATACCTCTGGTCCCATCATATATCTAGTCTCCTTCATTATCAACATCACTCACCAGAATGGTACTTTTTTTTTCTTTTTTTTACCAAAGATGAATCTACATGGACATATCATAATCACCCAAAGTGTACAGTTTACCTTAGAGTTCACTCTTGCTATTGTATATTCTATGGATTTGGACAAATACATGATAACGTACACTCATCTTTACACAGAGTATTTCCATTGCCCTAAAAATCCTGTGTTGTGCCTATTCATCACACTACACACACACACACATACACACACATACACACACAAACACACACACTCATGGCAACCACTGATCTTTTTATTGTCTCCATTGTTTTGCCTTTTCCAGAATGCTACATGGTTGGAATCACACAACATGTAGCCTTCTCAAATTGGTTTTGTTCACTTAGTAACATGAATTTAAAGTTCCTCCATGTCTTTTCATGGTTTGACAGTTTATCTCTTTTTAGCACTGAATTATATTCCATTGTCTGGATGTACTAAAGGACATCTTGGTTTCTTCCAAGTTTTGGCAATTATGACTAAAGTGATTATAAATGTCCTTGCATGGTTTTTTTGTGAACTTAAGTTTTTAATTCCTTTGGGTAAATAGCACAGTGCAATTGCTACATCATATGGTAAGAGTATGTTTCACATTGAAAGTAGCTGCCAAACTGTACAAAGGAGTTGTACCACTCTGCATTCCCACCAGCAATGAATGAAAGTATTCTGTAATTGTTAGATGAAGTACTTCTGTTTATATTTGTTAGGTTCAATCAGTCTATGTTGTTGTTTAAATCCTCTCTTTCCTTACTCATCTTCTGACTAGTTGTATAACCTCTATTTTTTATAATAAGTGGTAAGATATTAACTCTAAGAAAACAATGAAAAGGTAGATATATATATTTAAAAAAAAAAGAAACCACTAAAAATACAAGGTGATATTATTCAAATACCAATACATAAATTAAAATGTAAGAGTTTTTAAAAATTGAAATATCCAAAAGAAGCTATGAAAGGGGTGGAACAGAAGAACAAATACCAGAAGAAAAAAACAGAAAAGTAATAAGATGGTCAAATTAATCCAACCATATATATCATTACATTAATATAAATGGTCTAAACATACTTATTAAAAGACAGAGATTATCAGACTGGATTTTTAAAAAACTCAAAGATAACCTGCCTATTACAATAACTTCAATAGAATGATACAGATTAAAAGTAAAAGGATGAAAATATATATACC
This sequence comes from Panthera uncia, assembly GCF_023721935.1. NCBI lineage: Eukaryota > Metazoa > Chordata > Mammalia > Carnivora > Felidae > Panthera > Panthera uncia. The sequence continues at coordinate 92,895,926 of NC_064816.1, read as the reverse complement.
ATATTTATGGAAAATCAAAGGAACTAGATGGCCAAAATTTTTAAAATAAAGTTGGAGGGTTCACAGTATTTGATTTAAAATTCATTACAAAACTACAGTAATTGAGATAGTGTGGTTTTAGCAAAAGAATGGACATATAAATCAATAAAATAGAATAGAGAGTCCAGATTTAGACAAAAGCACAACTAATTTTTGAGAAAAGAACAAACCCAATTCTATAGGGAAACGATAATCTTTTCCAGAAATGGTGCTGGGACATTTGGTCATCCATATTCAAAAGAATAAACCTTAATATATACTCACATCTTATACCAAAAATGACTTAAAATAGGTCATAGACATAAATGTAAAATATAAAACTCTAAGAGAAAATCTTTGAGATCTTGGGTTAGACAATGATTTCTTAGACATGACATTAAATGCATAATTCATAAAAGATAAATATGATTAATTGGCTTATCGAAACTAAAAATTTTCTGTCTGTGAAAGACATTCAGGGAATAAAATATGAAGCCACAAACTCAGAAAATACTTTCAAATTACATATCTGACAAAATATTCACCCAGAATATATGAAGAGCTCACAAAACTCAACAATAAGAAAACCCAATAACAACGGGCCAAAGATCTGAATACATACCTCATCAAAGAAAATACAAAGATAGCTAATAAGCATATGAAAAGATAATTAACATCATTACTCTTTACAGAAATGCAAATTAAACATAAAATAAGATGGAAACCAATTTGACAATAAATTTCAAAAAAAGTAATAATAAAAAATAAACATAAAATAAGAATCCACTCCCCAGGGGCGCCTGGGTGACTTGGTGGGTTGTGTCCAACTCTTGCTTTCGGCTCAGGTTATGATCTTATGGGATGAGCCCTGCATTGGGCTCTGCGCTGACGGTGTGAAGCCTGCTTGGAATCCTCTCTCTCCCTCTCTCTCTGCTTCTCCCCCAGTCACTCTCTCTCTCTTTCAAAAAATAAAGAAATAAACTTAAAAAAATCCACTCCCCAGGGGTGCCTGGGTGGCTCAGTCTGTTAAGCATCTGACTTGGGTTCAGGTCATGATCTCATGGTTCATGAGTTTGAGCCCCACATGGGACTCTGTGCTGACAGCTCAGAACCTGGAGCCTGCTTCTGATTCTGTGTCTCCCTCTCTCTTCTGTCCCTCCCCCACTTGTGCTCTTTCTCCACTCAAAAGCAAATACGTAAACATTAAAAAAAAATCCACTCCCCATCTGTTAGAATGACTAACCAACCAACAAACTAACCAACCAACAAACAAACAACAACACCTGCCAATACTAATGTCTGGCAAGGATGCAGGAGAACAACTAGATCTCTCATACATCACCAGTAGAAATGCAAAATAGTATAGCCACTAAGGAAAATATCTTGGCAGTTTCTTATAAAGTGAAACACAGTTACCTTGTACCCAAAAATGCCACTCATAGTATTTATGAGGATTTATGCAAATGAAATAAAACATGTTTGTACCAAAATCTGCTGACAAATGTGTATAGCAACTTCATTTGCCAAAAACTAGAAGCTACCCACATATCCTTCATATGGAGAATGGGTACTCAAATTGTGTTAAATCTATTTAAAGGGACACAGCTTAAGAATAAAAAGGTATGAGGGTGCGTGGGTGGCTCAGTTGGTTAAGCATCCAACTCTTGATTTTGGCTCAGTTCGTGATCTCACGATTCATGGGTTTGAGCCCCTGCTTGGGATTCTCTCTCTCCCTCTCACTGTGCCCTTTCCATGCTCAAGCGCTCTCTCTCTCTCGCTCTCTCTCTCTCTCTCTCTGTCTCAAAATAAATGAATAAACATTAGAAGTTAAAAAAAAAAGTATAAAAAGGTATGAAATACTGGTACTTACAACATATTTCAAATATGCTGGCTGAAAGAAGTTAGATTCAAAAGTCTAAATGCTATATGGTTCCTTTTATTTGACATTCTGGAAAATGCAAAACTACACAGATAGAGAACAGACCAGTGGTACTGAGGGTTTAAGAAGTAGGTCTGACTATAAACCGGCAGCCCAAGGACATTTGGGGTTGGGGTGCAGTGTTGAGACTGTTCTATATCTTGATTATAATAGTGGCTACATAACTCCATGTGGTTGTCCAATCTCACACAACTACAAAACATAAAGATTGAATTTTACTATTTATCAATTTAAAATAAATTTTAATACCCCTCCTAAAATGTCTTCTTGAGTCAGAAAATTGAATATATATTAATATATAGTGTTTCTTCCTGAAAGAGATTGAAAAATTCACTATCTTTAACCCGTTATTATTCTAACATTTCATATTACCAAAGAAAAGTAATAGGATTCTTGTCTTCCTATTATAAAGACATCCATGTGCCTAGCAGTGTTGCTAAAATAGTCTGTCAAAGGGATGGAGGGAGAAAAGAAGAGATGATGTGTTTTTTGATAAATCTTTGCTGCTATATTTGTGGTTGTTCTGTAAGCAAGAGAGACTATCTCGGTAGTTTTCTGAATAGAGTTGTCTAACAAGAAGAATCAATGAAGCTATTGGCTGATTAATGAGCATGAAAACACAGAATGCTGCTATCTTTATTAACAGTGAAAAAGTGTAGACTTTAATAAATAGAGCAAAACACATATAGTGTGTACTCATTTTCTCTAGCCCTAACTCATTGTTCTCAGCCACCTACTTATATCTGCATGGTGATTAAAAATAAACTTTAATAAATAATACATAGGGGTTTTGGTGGGGTAGGAAATGAGGCTGTAATATTGTGGGATCAGATGGATTCAATCCTATAAGTAACATCTGATGTAATTAATGTTCATCTTTGAAACTGCCAGTGTCTCTGAGCCTAAGTCATTATCTACTTTACCCCCATCTGTTTCTATTTCTTTTATCCAAGAGAAGAAAATAAAATACCTTCATTTTAGGTGTGTTATGGATTTTATTAATTCCTCCCCAAAGTTACCAATGTTAATGGAACAGGCAACTCCATCAAGGTCTTAACCAGCTTGAAAGATACACATAAAATTATTTGGCCAAAAGAAAAATCATCAGAGTGAACACATACAAATCATATTCAACTATTTCTCTACAATTAACATTCTGTTCTCAATCTCTTGCAACTCTTCTTTCCCCAAGCTCAGGTTATATTGTTGTTGTGGCCATGGAAATATTAGGGATAAGAGGAATTGATAGAACAAAACTTAAAACTTAGAACATAGACTTTATATATAAGTATATATTCAAGTCTACAATATCTTTACTTTGTATCAGACCACTCTTGTTAACACAGTTACTCTAGAAACAAATATTATGATGACAAATTTTCTAAGTTGAATAATTTTCTGAGTACCTATGTTTTAAACTCTAAATTTAGTTTGATGAAGTAACATGAGGATTAAAAGTTAACAACATGCTATTTTCTGCTTCTGTCTAATTCACTAAGGAGTGCCTGGAATATATTAAGAGTCCTGTTTATGATGAGTCCTGTTTAGCATCCAGAGCTAAAGGAGAGAAGATGTGTGGACCAGAAAGGAGGGAAACATAAGCTGTAATGGCCATGGGATGGGAGAGCAGATGAAGCCTTTAGGCCTAGGGGAAAACAGGGAGATTGGATGGCCAACCTAAAATCCAGTGTGCCCTACAGTGTTACCCTACCTTGAGTAAAAAACTCAAGTCTACAATTCCTTTGTCCCTCTACTCCTGAAATTACTGTTCACAACCTTCTTTCCCCAGCCCCCTCCTATCACAGATTCACTATCACCTCCCCTCACCCCATAATTTTGTCCCCTCCCCTATCCAGCTCAATGTTTATGACAGTATACATTAAATGAAAAGATCAAATATTTGTCTATTAGAATAGCATGTTTCTTTGATAGACAACTTTCAATAGGTTTCCCATAGAAACATTGTATTATTGCTATATTAATATAAAACTATATCATAGATATATTTAGACTTGGCTTCACCAAGAGATATAAATATCCTGTATAGTATTTTCCTCCAAAGAAAAATGTCTTCCAATTTCTGAACAATTAACTTAACAATCAAATGTTTGGAACCCTACCCATTGTTACGGTAGCTATTTCAGGTAGATATTTTTGTATCTAAGTTGTTTTCTTCATTACTGTAAATTTCTGGGCATGAGGGATAAAGGCTAAACCTTGTATTAGATTAGTAAGGAAGATATCAACTTTGTGCCATAAGCCAGGCTCTAGATAAAAGGCAATTAATCACCATCAATTGTTTATTACATACAAATTTGGCTGTGGTCTATGCTAGTCCCTTTCCTTTGGGAACTTAAAATCAAATACAGGCTATCTTAATAAAGCCTATAGAGGTCCATGAAACACGTAAACTAAATAAGAAGTATTTATCAGTCAAAACATAAACTGATATAATGAGAGCTGATCTTCTCAGAATAATCCCTCAAGCACCCAAAAAGTTACAATGCATCCCCCTTGCAACAGTGAAGGGCTGAACCGGTGGCTCTCCCTGAAGCACTTAGCTTTGCCCACCTCCCAAATTGGGGAGGACTTTAATCTGTACCTACAGCACCAGGAACATCAAGGGTCCATTCCCAGTCATAACAATGCAACAGTGAGGTGAGTTTAACTCTGTTTTGACCCTCTCTCTCTTCTACATAGTCATTCCAGACTTGGAATTTCACTTTCCATTTTGAAAATAAGGAATTCCTGGGGTGCCTGGGTGGCTCAGTTGGTTAAGCGTCCAACTTCAGCTCAGGTCATGATCTCATGGTTCGTGAGTTCAAGCCCTGCATCAGGCTCTGTGCTGACAGCTCAGAGCCTGGAGCCTGCTTCGGATTCTGTGTCTCCCTCTTTCTCTGCCCCTGCCCTGCTCATACTCTGTCTCTGTCTCTCAAAAAGTGAATAAACATTAAAAAAAATTTTTTAAAAGAAAATAAAGAAAATAAGGAATTCCTTCCATTGTGATATGTTGATTTGGTTAAAGGACATAAAGAAATCAGGCCTCCCACAAATACGTAATTGAAAAAGGGAGGAGTACTTCCGTAGCCTTTTTAAGATAAGTTGATACCCACCAAAACTTGATAAGTGGTACTGTCTTGAAGATTAGTTGCAATATGGAATCTAAAACTGTACCAATAAACTTATGTACTCTATCACATTAAACCCATTTGTCTATCTTAAATTTTGCATAGATCTTTTACTCATGCAAGCTTTGGTAACAGCACACATGGGCGATTTGGAAAATATTGGATCATTGAGTTATGCCAACCTTCTAAATACTGAAATATTTCACGTACGATATAAATACATTTCTTAGTATCTCTAATAATCTTTTCAGTAAACTGTTTATGAATTGGGAAGCTGTCAAGTTCATGTTGGTAGATACAAATTTTCCAAAACTCTAATCCTCATTTAGAATGTCTAATTTTATCATTGGCAGTTTTCAGTAGTGTGCTATAGTGTGTGTTGTAGTTTGCAATAGTTTGTGAGACCCAATTATCTATGCTCAACTCTGTTCTGTGACATCAAGTTAGTAGTTTGAAATCAGCCATGCTGAGAGTTTTCACAGCACAGAAATTGGCTACCAATCTACAAAACTGGGATCTCTTTCTCTCACAGAGGGCTAGCTGTAGAACATTCATCAGGACATAACTGGTTGTTTTCCTTAAAGTGACAGGTTTACATTTTGTTGAAGACAAACTTTCTGCCAAATACCCTAAATTTGAATAATATTAGGTTGTCTGAAAGTTGTTATTAAAAAAAAGAAGTTTCATGAAAAAGTAGTTCCTTCATCTTACAATTCAAACTATTGGGCAAATGCTTTTCCTCTGGACAATCAGGGTACTTTTTAGTACATAATATGCTTTATGCATATTTTCCCTCCTTTGAAACAAAATAATAAAAATTACATGTACTCAGTGTCAAAATGTAATAAAATTAATAATTTTTACTGCTTCATCAAAACATTCTTAAGGACATGGAAGTTTTACCCACCTTGCTTTTCAATACCTAAGCAAATGTCAACATGGTGGAAAATGCAAGTAATATCTTAATATTTTTTTGAAAATAGTTCTATGGCTTCTCTGAAAGCATCTCAGGATCTCCAGAATTCTACAGTATCTATGTTGAGCATCACTGAGCAAACTTTACTACCAATATACTATCACTTAAAAAGTCTAAAGAAGATAATGCCTAAACAAGGAAATATTGATATCAGATGATATCAGAGAAGAACTTAAGATGGAAGAAGGGGTTATGAAAAAATAAAATAAGTCTGTGTTAAATGAAAGTAAATATGGAATTATAAGCTTGAAATAGTAATCATGTATATGTTGAGGGATTAAATAAGCAAAAGGGAACTATATAGCAAATTTTAATATATTATATATATTCATGTGAATATGAATTTATATGAATCCAAATTCATATGAATATATATTCATAATATATTATGAAAATAATATATTTTAAATTGTTGATTTGTTTTTTTTCTTTGACTTATTTTATTTTACTTTTAAGTTTTTATTTAAATTCTAATTAGTTAACACACAGTGTTAACTAATTTCAGGTGTACAATACAGGTGTACAATACAGTGATTCAACATTTCCATACAACGGCAAATGCTCATCACAGCAAGTGCACTCCTTCATCCCCATCACCTATTTTACCCACTCCCCACCCACCTCCCCTCTGGTAACAACCAGTTTGTTTTCTATAGTTAAGAGTGTGTTTCTTAATTTGCCTCCCTCTCTCTTTTTATTTTTCCTTTGCTCATTTGTTTTATTTCTTAAATTCCACATGTGAGTAAAATCACATGGTATTTGTCCTTCTCTGACTTACTTTGCTTAGCATAACACACTGTAGCTCCCTCCGTGTTATTGCAAATGGCAAGATTTCATTCCTTTTTAAAGCTGAGCAATATTCCATTTACATATGTACCACATCTTCTTTATCCATTCATCAATCGATGGACACTTGCACTGCTTCCATAATTTGGCTATTGTAGATAATGCTGCTATAGACATCAGGGTCCATGTATCCTTTTGAATTAGCATTTTTATATTCTTTGGGTAAATACCTAGTAGTGCTATTGCTGGATCATAGGATAGTTCTATTTTTAACTTTTTGAGGAACCTCCATACTGTTTTCCACAGTGACTGCATCAGTTTGCATTCCTACCAGCAGTGCAAGAGTGTTCCCCTTTCTCCACCTCCTCATCAACACCTGTTGTTTCTTGTGTTGTTGATTGTAGCCATTCTAACAGGTATGGGGGGGGGGGATATCTCATCATGGTCTTGATTTGCATTTCCCTGATGATCAATGATGTTGAGCATCTTTTCATGTGTCTATTGGCATCTGTATGTCTTCTTTGAAAAAAAAGTCTATTCATGTCTTCTGCCCATTTTTAGTTGGATTGTTTGTTTTGGGGGTGTTCAGTTTTATAAGTTTTTTATATATTTTGCCTACTAGCGTTTTATCAGATATTTCATTTGCAAGCATCTCCTCCCATTCGATAGGCTGCCTTTTAGTTTTGTTGACTATTTCCTTTGCTGTGCAGAAGCTTTTTGTCTTGATGAAATCCCAATAGTTGACTTTTGCTTTTTCCCTTGCCTCAGTAGACATATCTAGAAAGAAGTTGCTACAGCCAATGTCAAAGAGGTTATGGCTGTGTTCTCCTCTAGGATTTTTATAGTTCCAAGTCTCACAATTAGGTCTTTAATCCACTTTGAACTTATTTTTGTGTTTGCTGTGAGAAAATGGTGGTCTAGTTTCATTATTTTGCATGTACCTGTCCAGTTTTCCCAGCATCATTTGTTGAAAAGACTAACTTTTTTCCCATTGGATATTCTTTCCTGCTTTGTCAAAGATTAGTTGACCATATAGTTGTGGGTTAATTTCTGGGTTTTCTATTCTGTTCTATTGACCTATGTGTCTATTTTTTGTGCCAGCACCATACTGTTTTGATCAATACAGCTTTGTAATGGGACTTGAAGTTTGGAATTGTGATGCCTCCAGCTTTTTCTTTTTCAAGGTTGCTTTGGGAAATTGTTGATTTGTTTCAGAAAAGGGACAAGATATTAATTTAAACCATAGTAAGTTAAATATGAATGCTAAAATTTTCTAGGGAACCACTAAAATATTAGAAATAGTGTACACATCCTGCATTATACTTTAAATAGGCAAAAACCAAAAATTAAAAGAGAGAGTAAACTGAGAAAAGGGGACTGAAAAAGATCATAGCAATGTACCTAAGAAGTTTGTAATAAAAACTACTAAAAAATTCATAAACTTACCTTGTTAAAAGGGAAATATTGAGGATTTCCTCTTGTGCCTATGATAGATTAGTTTATAAAAACCAACCCTTCCATGGAGAATAATTGCTGGCTATAATAAAAATGAATAAACACCTATTTTAACACACCAGCGAGCAGCAAAGACACCCAGGGCTTAAGCAGCCCAGATTAGAGAGAATGGAGACATGCTAAGATGACCAAGATATTTTTTGCCCCTTTTCTCCTTGAAATATTTTGCCAGAAAGTAATTGTCAACCTAGAGATCTAGCAGAAAGCAGCAGCTTGAACCTTCAGGATACTCACAAGACTGAGGAGACAAATAGAATTTAATGCTACAAAGACAGTAAGAACTTGAGGGACCAAGATCCTGGAATTTAAGAAACTATAAAAAAAAAAGCTGACATTCTGCATCGCTTTTCCTCTATTCTTCATAAGAGATCTAAAAGCTGAGAAACCAGTTCTCATGTGAAATTCTCCACCTTGACATCTATTTTCTTGAATATACTAATCACAATTATTTTAAAGTTCATGTATGATATTTCCAAAAACCTAGTTCACCTGTGCGTCTGTTTCTATTAACTGCTTTTCTTGTTTGTTTTTGATCACTTTTGTCACTTGGCTGGTCTCATACATTTTTATTTGAATACTGAGCACTGTGTATGTAATATTGTAGATTATCTGCTTGTTGCTGTTTTCCATCCAAGAGGATTTAATTTTCTTTTGTCAGTTAGTTAGAATAGGGCCACATCTTACTTCTGACAGAAACATTTGCATATTGTGAAAAGTTTTAATCAACAGAAATATTTAACTCTAAACTTCATATATCTAATAGCATAATTTAAAAAATATCAAACAAAAAATAAACAGAACAAGGAAAACAAATAATTCCACCATTTAACAATCAGTAATTTATAGCTCAAGAAAACTAGTCCCAGTAAAAACAAAGACTGAACAAGAGGACTAAGTTTGAACTAATGAAAATTACAAACACTAAATCATGTGTAAGGAACTAGTACATGCTCCTTAAAAATATATTTTTTTAACTGAACCTAGAACATTTACTAAAATGGCCAGGCTTGAGGCTGTTAGTCAAGTCTCAAAAAATGTCAATCCAACAGAGTATTTTCTTTTATCAGAATACAATTGAAACAGAAATCAATAACAAATATATCTTTAAAAACTACAAGTATTTGGACATTTTAAAACTTTCATAAATGATTCACAGGCAAGAAATGCATAAAAACTAGAAAAATATTCAGAGCTAAATAATGAGGAAAACAGAAAATCTCAATCTTCACATATCTAAAATGTGTGATGATTATTTTATATGTCATCTGGACTGGGCTAAAGGATGTTCAGATAGCTGGTAAAACATTACACCAGATGTGTCACTGAAGGTGTTTTCCAGAAGAGATTAAAGTTTGAATTGGTAAACTGGATAAAGCAGATAGCCCCCTCTACTATGAATGGACATCATCCAATCCATTCCTGGCCTGAATAGAACAAAAAGGCAAAGAAAAGGTGAATTTGCTCTGTCTGCTTGATCTCAGTCATCCATATTCTACTGCTCTTGAACATCTGGTGCTTCTGGTTTTAGGGCTTTCAGACTCAAGATCACAAGAACTTATACCATCAACCCCTCCCCCAACACACACACAAACTTCTCAGGTTTCAGATTTACTGAGTGACACCTCTGACTTTCCTGGTTCTCTGCCTTACAGAGGCACTTATCCTGGGACTTTTCAGCCTCCATAATCAGGTGAATCAACTCTTTCCTAACATCTGTTATTCTGTTTCTCGAATATATTGTGGATTTCATCCAAAAAAAAATGAGAAAGAAATTATATAGACTTCAATGCTCATGTTAAGGGGGAAAAAAGTGTAAAAGTTAATGAAATAAGCTTCCAATTTAAGTTAGGAAACGCATAACAAAATAAACCAAAAGAAAGTAGAAAGAAGAAATAAATAAGACCTAATAACATTAATGAAATAGAAAAAAAAATTAAATGAATAAGATCAACAAAGCAAAAATCTCAAGCAATATTGATGAAGAAAAATAAAACACAAATAAAAATATTTAAAATGAAAAGAGAATAAATTGTTACAGCAAAGATTTACAAAAGACAGTAAGAATACATCTGAAGTCTTAGATCAAAATACATTTCTAGGAAAAAATAAATATACTGAAATGAACTAATAAGCACAGAAGAGGAGAGCTCTTTTTAAAAAAAAAAAAGTTTATTTATTCTGAGAGAGAGAGAGAGAACATGCACAGGTGTGGAGTTGGAGGATAGATGCAGAGAGAGAAAGAGAGAGAATCCTAAGCAGGCTCAATCTCAGGCACCCAGGAACCGTGAAATCATGACCCGAGCCGAGATCAAGAGTCTGATGCTTAATCCATTAACCACCCAGGCACCCCAGAAAAGAAGAGTTCTAAAGCATTTTTAAAAATTGAATAAGTAGTTAGCATATACCCACAAATAAAACACCAGGTTCAGATGATTTTAAGGTGAATTCTAACCAAAATTCAAAGGCAGTTTTTTCATTGTTACACAAAGTCTTCTAGAGGTTGTAAATGAAGGTACTTTTCACAACTCATTTTATGAGGTTAGTTAGCATTATCTATCAAAACTAGATAAAACTAGATAACAACCTTAAAAGAATAAAAAGATTACAAAAAAGGAATAAAAAAATTACAGACTAACCGCAATTGCGAACACAGATTTGAAGTCTAAATAAAATATATTAATAAATATAATTCATAAATGTGTTTTTTAAGCTGTATTTATTCCAGAAATGCAGATTTGAGCCAACCATAGAGAATCTACGTTATTCCTCACATTACATTATATGATCATCTCTATGGATTCAATTAAACATTTGTTTTTGTTAAAAATTGTTATCATACTAGGAATAGAATTTATTTCCTTAATCTGACAATGGATATCTTCAAAAAACCCAAAAACAAACAGGATATTGAATCAGAGCAAGATAAGTCTTGACACCACATCTAGTATTAGATGGCTCAAACGTACAGGAGAAAGCAGGTACCTATAAGGAATAGGAGGTAAGTAAAGCTAAATTATTTGTATTGATATCAATTGCCTACATGGAAACCTCAAAAGAATATATAGACAAACTATTAGAATTAATAGTAGAGTTCAGCAGGAGATTAGATATAAGATCAATATGTAAAAATCAATTACATTTTTATGCCAATAGCAAGGTATTAGAAAATGTAATTAAAACAAAAAAATACGATTTTCAATAGCAACAAAGGCTATAACGTATCTACGGTACCTAGGAATAAGCCTAACAAAAGATATTACAAGAACACTTCTGGAAGATATTAAGAACCTTGAAAAAAAAAAAAAGGATAATCAGAGCACGGAGATGGAGCTGACAAAAGATGAGGCTGGGGATATAGTCAGAACCAGATCATTATGGGATTTGGGGTCTTATTTAGTGGTTGGAAATAATTCTGAGAGCAATGAGTATTCACTGGAAGAGTTTAAGTAAGGATAAACATGAACTGTCAGTCTGTAATGGTATGACTATATTGAAGAGGGTGATGTTTGGGATCGGAAGACAAACTAGGAGGCTTTTTGAGCTGTCCTGATGAGATTAAGGGTGATCCGAACTAGGGTGCCCAAAAGGCCCTTCCTGGTCTGGTCCTTACTGCCTCTCCAGCTTTATCCTTTATCAATGTCATCTTGTATTCCACGCTCTGTTAGTTCTTGCACCTTAATGAGCTCCACATGGTTTCTTCTACCTCCAGACCTGTTATGAAACCCTGTCTGCTGGGACACTTTCCAGACTACCTTTTCCTGACACTGGTCTGGGTAACAGTCATCTTTCAAATCTAAGCTTTGCTGCTATATCCAATTGAAAAACTTTCACTGCCCCTCCAAAGCTGAAGCAGTTTGTTCATACGATATTCTTTTCATACTTTGATTGTAACATCTAAAACAACGTATTTGAAATGGTCTCTTTATTCTGCCACCTCCCCTATTGACTGAAAGCATCTCTAAGTCAGAAAGCTAAGTCTGATTCACCATTGTATATCTAGCAACTAACATACACATGGGCTCAGAAAATATTTGCTGATGTGTGAGACTGAGAGACTGAGGTGGGGAGGGTGGGAGGGAGGGAGGGAAGGAAGGAAGGAAGGAAGGAAGGAAGGAAGGAAGGAAGGAAGGAAACCAGGCAAAAAGAAATTGTTTGATATTTCAAAAGGCCTTTTTCAGATCTCAAATAGAAGACTGGTGATAATTTTTTATTGCCACTGCAAAATTTAATCCTGTCTGGAAAATGTAGCTAAAGTGGTATTTTGACCTGCACAATCTTAATCTTGGGTGGAAGAAGTGGAGGATATTGGCCTGAGTAAAGGTGCAAAGCAGAAGTTGGCAAACTATAACTGGTAGACTATAAATGGCCTTCTGTCTGCTTTGCAAATACAGTTATATTTGAACACCGTCACATTTATTCATTTATATATTGCCTACGACCACTTCCAGTTTACAACATCAGATGTTGTAATGTAGACCATATGCTCCACAATGTCTGAAATATTTACCACCTGGCTTTTTACAGAAAAACTTTGACAACTCCTGGTATAAACAGCCAGAGCTCAAATGATCAACTCAGAGATTCACAATTACAACTATCTCCTGATGGCAGAATAACATAAAAAGAACCTCTGTTTTTTTTTCAAGTTCAGTCCTTGGTGTAGTGAATTGGTTCAGGCAAAGTGACAAAGCACCTTGAGGTAACAGATAACTTTGTAAAAAAATTGACAGAAAGTGAGAGAGAAAACCACTGATGAGACTTAATAGTTGAATATCTTCTTGATATAGGAAAAGAAATCATTTCTACTGATGTAAAATCGGGTGTCAGATGGAGTCATCATATCCAGCCCATGGTTTTCTCTTGTCATTTTAGAATATTTCTCATGCTTATGAAAAATAGGACTGGTAGTTCTAGAGGCTGCTTGATTTTTATTTTTAGAAAATACCTGATCTTGGCTGAGGCTACAGAACTCTTTTTATCAAAGTACTTCCTTTTACAAAGACTCAAAGAATATTTACCTTTAGTGGCTATGTCACATTTTAATCAACTACAGTCATTTCTCAAGGCAGGTTTCATTACATAAATATTTCCTTAAGAGATCTTGACTTAATTCAAATAAAAAGGCACTTTGAGAATTTACATATTTTATTATGGCTATAAGTTACCATTTTTAAGAATTAATATAGAAGCCTAGGCTGATTTTAAGATCGGAAAAGTCACACTTAGTACTATTTATCAAAAATTGGAAAGTGATGACTCTAGAAATATTATACTGATTAGTTTTACTTGGATGCTTCAAAAAATAATTGAGCAAACCATCAATTAATCATTTTGCAGTTACATAAAAAATAACTCCCTGGAATAATAATTTTCATAGTTTTGTGATAAGCTATTCCTTTCAGCTGTCTTTCTAGAGCTACAAAATTATGTCTTTCAGTATTTCAACAAAAATGTTGGTATGTTTGGGTTTTTTTGTTTTTTTAAATGTTTATTTATTTATTTTGAGAGAGAGTGTGAGCAGAGGGAAGGGCAGAGAGAGAGGAGAGAGAGAATCCTACAGGGATTTGATCTCAGGAACCAACCGTGAGATCATGCCCTGAGCCAAAATCCAGAGTTGAAGCTTAACCCACTGAGCCATCCAGGTGCCCCAGTATGTTTGTTTTTTATTGGGCAGAATTTACTTCATTTGCACGTGTATCTTTTTATATGCCTTAAGGTCTTCCTAAAAAGTTGTATATAAACAGAACTTATAGTAACATGTGTCAAGAATATATGACTCTTTTTTTTAATCTTAGACATCCAGATTAAAATCCTTGTTCTTGTATTGTGTTTTAGGTGATTCCATGAGTTCTTTAATCTCTCTGAATTTTAGTTTCTTGTCTATAAAATGCGAATATTGATAGAACTTATCTCATAGGGTATTGTGAGGATTAAATGAGCTAATAAATGTAAAGCTATATCACATTGTCTTGAAGAATACTAAAAATATCTTAATATTATTATGCTACCTTCATTGGGAGAACTATCATATTTTAGCACCAGTAAAAGCTCTTTGGTAAAATCAGTTGTTATACCCATAAGCTTTCTCTTAGTTGACTGAGTTTTGGTTTTTGTGTTTGGTATTTAAGTTTTTTGTGTGTTTTGCTTTCTTGTTTTTAGTAAATTTGTGTTTCCTAGATGGATTTTCTTAAAGTGAGTAAGCTTTACCCAGCATTATTGGCAGACTGAGACTTGGACCATAATTACTTGGCATTACCCTTTAATAGACATGGTGAACGTACATCACTCATGCCCCCAACCTCACTCTCCCACTTTGGGAAAGACATCATAAATCAATGACAACACTTCTTTTCTACCTGAGTTTTAAAACAAGTTCAAAATCCTCTCAATACATCACCCCTAGAAGATAAGAACAGTAGATCAAAGATAATATATGAGCTGAAATCTGGTTGGCATCCCTGATCTAGGAGATAGTGCCTACTAAACTCTCATTATCTGTATCCTTTATCCTCTAATACCTTCCATTACTTTCAGTTCTTCTCTTCCATGTCTACATTTTTATCTGCCTAAGTCTTGGGTCCACCAGTGATTGCCACTGACCCCATCATATCTAAAGTCCACTGCTAACACTGGTATTAAGATGTTGCTTATTGAATTTCTATATTACAACAAACTGCCTAGAAAATCATAACTGCCCTTATAGAGTTTACAGTCTACTAGATTACGTAAACATTAATGAATTGTCACATTTAAAATCTTAAATTATACTTGAATTAAGTATTAGGAAGAACAAATCTGTAACAGAAGTCCTAACTAAATCTAGTGAGTCAGAAAGGGCTTCCCTAAGATAGTGATGTTTGTGCTGAGATGCAAAAGATGTATAGGACTTAAACAGCAGTAGGAGTTAGTGAGAAGTAAAAATATTCCTGCTGAGATACCAGCATGAATGCAGATTTAGGGAGGAACTCAGTGTATTTAGAAAACTGACAAGGCCAGTGGTAGAAATGTGGGCTGGGGATGGGGGAGATATGGTTAGACAGGCAGGCAAGGGCTAAATCATTTAAGACCATTGGGAGTACATTAAGTATTTGTGACTTAGTGCTGCCTGGGTGGCTCAGTCTCTTAAGCATCTGACTGTGGCTCAGGTCATGATCTCGCAGTTCATGGGTTCGAGCCCCGCATCACGCTCTGTGCTGACAGTGTGGAGCCTGCTTCAAGTTTTTTGTCTCCCCCCTGCCCTGCCCTTTCAAAAATAAATAAACATTAAAAAAAATTATTTGTGACTTCATCATAACAAGTTGAAAGCAATGAAAAGGTTAATCAGGGGAACAACATGAGTAAGTTTGTGTTTTTAAATATTATTATTTAAAGATTATAAAGATTTTAAAGATTATTACTATCAAAACACTATTTAGTAGACTGATTACGTTGGCTAAGAATGCATGCAGGAACTCCAAATGGGAGACTATTAGAGTAGTCCAAATAAGAAATTATATTAACAGATTATAGAAAGATATGGAGGAAGATGAAAGATATTTACGAGAGAAAATCAACAGGGCATTATATGTGACATATGATAGGTGAAGAAAAGGAAGATTATGGATGATACCTCAGTTTTCACTTATGGAATCAGGAGAATATGATGTCATTCACTAAATTAAGAAACATTGCACAAGGATTAGGCTTGAGTGGAAGATGAGTTCAGTTCAGGCATATTTAGTTGACTATATATTCAAGTGGTAATAAGCATGCAGTTGGGATGCTTATATCTGAAACTCTAGGAACTCTGACAAAGAGATAACTTTATTAGTCATTGACATATAGGGGTAATTTAAATTCTATGTGTGCAAATGATTTTCTACAAACAGCAAGTAGAAATTGGAAACAGAAATGGTCCCAAAATTCAGACTTGAGATCCCTGATATTGACAGGTCAGGTAAATGGAAAGAGGCCTATAGAAGAGGTGAAGTGTTTAAGGAATAGAAAGAGAACTCAAAAGGAAACCAGAAATATATAGTGTCATGGTGGTCCAGAAAAGACAGTGTTTCAGAAAGGAAAGTAAATTAAGACCATCAAATGCTACACTTGGTCTTAGCCAAAAGGCTGAGAAGCAGTAAGAACATCAAATGCTACTGAGGTAAATTCAAGTGAAGGTTTAGATTTAAACATGGAACTCACTGGGAGATCTTAAATGGGAGCTAACTGGGGTTGGAAACTAGAATAGCTGAAGGTTGTGTGATATGTGAGAAACTGGCCATGGGGAGCACCAAGAACAGAACTGTAGGAAGGAAGGAAGTTCAGGGAGTCTTGGTTTGTTTTTTCAGATGGGAAAGACTTGAACATATTCATACTCATGAGAAAGAGCCTATACAGTAGGAACATCTGAAAGTAAAGCTGAAATGTTTTTTCATTTTTGAGAGAGAGAGCATGAGCAGCGGAGGGGCAGAGAGAGAAGGAGACACAGAAACTGAAGCAGCCTCCAGGCTTTGAGCTATCAGCACAGAGCCTGATGCGGAGCTCGAACTCATGAACCATGAGATCATGACCTGAACTGAAGTCAGACACTTAGTGACTGAACCATCCAGGCACCCCTTGGAAGTACACTTGAAAGGAGAGGTATTGGATAGCTTAAGGTTCCTGAAAAGGAAAAGGCCTGTGTGGAAGAAAGAGCACAAGCGAAATTATAGAGAAACTGAAGCCTCTTCAAATTGGCAGAGATGGGGAGAGTGTTGGTGTGACCCTGCCTTCCCCTGTCAACAGGTATAAAGAGTTCTCCTCCTTAAAGCAATATAGCTTAGGCGCAAAGGCTATATAAAGGTTTACTTTATACAGATAGCTTTTATAAACCAGTACTCTCCTTTGGAGTTAAAAAGATATGCACCTTTGAAACTTGATCAGAGATAGAGATATTATGGAGGCAACTTAAACTGATTTCCTTGGGATGGAGAGAAAGAAAGATTATAAAACAAATTAATATTCACCTGAGCATAGACGTGGAATAGTATCACCCCACTGATTTTAGGAAAGCTGGGAGTCACATCATTACCTCTTAGCTAACATGCCAACACAGGACTGGCCTTAATGAGCACCACTGCACTGATGTGGATTTCACCAGCCCCTCATATCCTTTTTCCTATCTCATCTCAAAATAACTGACCACAGTATGTTTCAATTAGAAAAACCTTCAGTGATCTCACTACCAACTCATTTTCTGTAATAAAAATAGCCAGAAATTTAAGGACAAGAATAATAGGTTTTCACATAGTAATTCCAACACAGCCTCTGAAAAGAAAGTTCTCAAATATTTTGAAAGCTAAGGACTTTTCTACTGTTTTCATGCAAAGGAATAAAGGTGAGAATTTCTACCTCCAAGAACCTGGCGACAGAAACTTCTCCCTTTTCCTTCTTCTGGAGTAGGTCTTCCTTCAATGTCTAACACAAGAAAATGACATATTTAAACTACTTTACTACATTGTGGGGTATTCTCAGTAAGTAAATTAGGTATCTAATAGATAAGCAGTATCTCATTATTACATTCAGTCTGATGAAGTTAATGCATTAAATTAGGCTCTTAACTTGTCTTTGCTTTGGGCTTCAGTCTCTGGTCAGTTAAAACTCCTACCGATCCACTTACCCATTTGTTCTTGATGGCTCAATCTTTGCTTCCTTCCCAGCTTGAGAGTGGTTGTTCAGTTACGTAGATCCTGACTTCTTGGTTCTATCCACTTGATTTCCAAGTAATTATAGATCTTTCTGCTTAGGTTGTTTACAAGTTACTTTTACCTTCATATTGAACTGTGGCTCTATGCATTCCCTAAGGAGTTATATACTCTCCATCCTCTCTATATATATTGCCTCTAATTTGAAAACTCAAATACCTACAGAGACCCAGCAGGTATCATGGACAAGAGAACTGATTGAGGGGTAAGGCAAACGAAGCCCAAGAGAGAGCAGAGAGAAAATGTCTCCTGTCTGTCTCTCTCATTTCTTGCAGGGCAAGCCTGAAAGCAAACTGCTTTGGCCATCTGGATTAGAATGACACCTATTTAAAGGAACTGTCTGAGAATGCTATCTGCCCAGAACTTTTAGAGTAACTTAGAGTCTCCAATGCAATGCAAAAACCCAGCTACTGGACCCAGCTACCTCATTTTCAGGAAACCTAGATTAAGCACTTGGGGCTATTTTCAGGAAATCCTGTTCCTTGTATTATACCAGGGAAGTTCCACCTTCTTTCACTATAATTGGCCCCTTGAAAAGCAAATGTTCATGTCATATACAAATGTACAGACCCTAGGCACTTTACACATCCAAAGCTCGTAATGAGAGCTATGAAGTGCCAAGATAATTAAAATACACGTGCAATCTCCAAATTTCACCTATGAATTATAGACTTTTCTTTTTGATAAACCTGCTAAAAATCCTATAGGCAAGTTATTAGATCTGAGTTTTAGGTTTTGACCTCCCTAAGTCTGCCTTGGGAATGGCAATGTGTGGTGGGCTGCTTCAAAGGCAGAAAGAGCCTTAATGGTACCCTACTGACAGGTGGACATACCAGGTAGAAGTAGTACCTAGTATGCTTCCCCAGGAAAATATTCAGGACCTTAAAAAGGCAGTGGGGGACATTCTTCTAACAGAAATGTATGGTTCTAACCTTTGTTTGTTTTTGAGAGGCAACATGGTTCTTAAACTAAAAAAATCCAAAGATCATTTCTGGATTGTTTTCTATTGAAGTGGGCTCTGGATAAGATCCTTATGTGACTAAAACATTCTCCCATCCTGAGGCTCCTTTGTGGAACTCTTGAGCTCTGGACCAATTTATCAAAAGATGTGTTCTTCAGCTTTGCGCAGTGGCAGTATCATAGCCAATGAGGTTTATCCGAGGCGCAATTATTGCTAAAAGATGTGTTCTTCAGCTTCACAAACATCCTGCTCTGTCCTGAAAACCTCGGGGCAGGGGGGCGGGTTATGGTACCGGGCCATTTTCCAGGAGAAATAACTTCACACAGGATGGGAAGAGCCCAGTGTTGATGTTCTTCATATTATTGTGCATCAGAGTCATGTGAAAGGGTAAGTGATGGTAAATGTGCATTGGAGGTTGGCTGATTTTTCTTAGATTCATTTAATCAGTCAGAGATCCAAGAGAAAATGAATAGGATAACTTAGGATAACTTGATGAGAGTTTAATAAAAGACTTTTTTTTACAAAATATGGTCAGTATATAGGGAAACCAGAAGGAATAGTGCAGGACCCTGAGGCTAAGAAGGGCAGAATTTACCACCTTGAGCCTGAAGGCAGGCGAAGAAAGGGAACACTTGTTGGAATTAGAAGGACAGAGCTAAGAAATGAGAGCCAGCTGTCAGAAGCTGAGACTTTAGAAGGAGAGACCTACCAAATCCCATAGAAAAGAGCTAGGAAAATAAATATCCTGACTTCACTTTCTTCCATGTCTCTCCTCCTTCCTTCTGGCCTCTTGCTTGTGCTACCAACGGGCAAAATCCAGTGTTCAATCTGAGTCCAGAAGACAAGGCAGAGTATATCAGAGAATGGTGAAGAATGAATATGGAGAGGCAAGGAAAGATACCCAACAAACTCACCTACCTAGCAGGGGGAAAAGAAGTGAAGGATCAGTGAGGACCTACTACATATGAAGGGTCAGTGAGGACCAATACAACAAGGTTGGAATTATAATGCCCAAAAATGCTTCAGAGCATTGGCAATAAAATCAAAACTGCCAGAGCACATGGAACTACACATGACCTGCTTAGCCTTCTTCATACGAAAGGTTCCGGAAAACTGAGGTCTCCATTCCTTTTGCCTTTGCCAAATGACCCTTCAGTTGAGCACTTTGGTATTATCCGAACCGTACAAATCAGCACATATTAGTGACAGGTGTTTGATGGTACTTGGCTGTAAGAGGAATATCCAGAGGGAGTTGATTTCTTCACATTGATGACAGAAAAGAAAATCAGGTACACAGTGTGTGACTTTGTGACTATGGACAGTGACATATATTCTAATTTCTCTGTTTTGACATCATTCTTTTTCACCTATTATGCCATTGCTTACAAGTAATAATCAGTTGCACAACTTTATTCTTACATGAATGTTCAGTTTTCTAATTTTGAGGATCCTGGTTATTTTCAAGACATTTTCTCTTTCTTTTATTCTTTCTCTCCTCTACCTCTGGTGTTAAAAAGAAATGTTTCCTGAATTTCTGTCTTCAGAGAAAAATAGTGAGGGATGGGGCTGCCTAACCTTGGAAACTCTCAGAGCTTTCCTTTTCCATCTCATGACACCTCTCTTGTCTAACCTCTCAGAGTTCACAGAAAATAAAATGACATAACAGATGAAGAACAACTTTTTTTCCCCTAACATTTTGTTTTATTCTTATGCCTCTTTACAGGTTTCTGTATTTTCTCACTATTTCTTTCAGGGAATTGGCTGGCTCCTATTTTATTTTTATTTGTAGGTGAAGAACTTATTTTAAGATCTTATCTATTTGTATTGTGGTTAAAGAAAAGACCTATAAATGTGAGCGCATGTATGTGCTCACACATGTACATACATACACACATTCACAGAGAAAAAATATGCAACCATTACTATTCTTTCTGACTGTTCATGTATGAACGTTACTGGAAATGAAGCCAATGAATTCATATCTCGAAGCAATGGTGAGAAATAATGGCCCCTGACACCTTTAGGAGGAAAAAATAATATAATTTGACAATAAATTCTCCTTAGGAAAGTAATGTTTTCTTTGAATTATTTTATTAACTTTCTCTTCATGAAGGATCTAAGAGTACTTTGCTAAATACTGCTTTCCTTTGCACTACATAAAGTATAACCCTTTTAGAGAATTTTAAAGTTAATTTTCCACAATGCCCAAATTTAAAATATAAGTTACTTTGAATTGTAGAATTTCACTGTACATGTTATCTGTATAGTAATGGAAGAGAGTAATATACATTGAGTTCAATTTAATGATTACCAACTACAGTATTGTTACATAGTTTACCTACACAAGTTAACTTTCATTAAAGACTGATATTTATAGGGGCGCCTGGGTGGCTCAGTCGGTTGCATGTCCAACTTCAGCTTGGGTCATGGTCTCACAGTTCGTGAGTTCAAGCCCTGCGTCAGACTCTGTGCTAACAAACAGCTCAGAGCCTGGAGCCTGCTTCAGATTCTGTATCTCTCTCTCTCTCCCCCTCCCCTGCTCATGCTCTGCCTCTCTCTGTCTCTCAAAAATAAATAAATGTTAAAAAAAATTTAAAGGCTGATATTTATATTTTTATGCCTAATATATATACCTGAATCTTGAATACAGTGGCAAAGTACATCTTCCAAGGTCAGAAATTTCTCTACATAATAATATTTAGAGAGCCTCTTTAACTGGAACTCTTGTAGTCCACATCATCATTGAATACATATGCTGAAAAGAGAACTATATTTGGTGTTCTCTACATTCAACACAGGCATAATTTTTATATAAAGTGATGTTTTGATGTCAAATTCCAATTCCTCCTCACCAGGGATTGGTGGAGCCCCTTGAGCAGTATACCTAAGAGCACAGTCACTTTTCTGAGCAAATAAGGATTCCTTTTCATGTAGGCACTATTGACCTCCTCCTCATCTCTGTTAAGTCTGTCCTAGGATATGATCTTTTTATATCAGGTATCATTGCCATTTAGAATAAATTTTTAATCTTTGTTTATACACTTTCTTAAAGCTCACTTTCAGTATAGAAACTTTGTAACTTTCTTCCATTACATCCAAAATGTGTGCTTATGACCCATTACACTGACATTTTTTTGTGTGTGATGAACAGATGCTGTTTTTCTCTTCTCTGCCCTGAATACTTTGTGTGCTAACCTATTTGAAAATTCCATGTCTACTCGAAATTTCAAATATTCTATTGTAGCATCTAATTAAAAATTAGTCTCCACCTCACCTTCATCTTTACCAAATTGGTCAAAATTGTGAATGTCTTATATTTGACACACAAACTCTTCTATAGTATCTCAGGGAAGCATTAGCATGTAAATTTTATATATTTAACATTAATATACATCAAACTGACAAATATGTGGAATAACAGCCTTCATTCCCTCTTTTGTATCCAAGGCCCAATGATCACAATATTTTTTCTGTTAGACCCAAATATCAACTGATCAGAGTTGTAAGATGAGACTTACAATCCAGGTGTAATGGAAACACAGTCTGCCTTGAGAATATGACATTTGTGACAAGTATAACAAAAAATATTCCATGTTACTATAAATAGCATCTTGAGGGAAACAATTTGAAATAAAAATATGGGAAAGAATAATAGGAAGAAAAAGATTCACTTCTATTACCTCAATGGATCTGCTACAGAAGAAGACCACTTACTTCAGGCTAAAAATGCTATGTTAATTCAGTGTAATGAACCACCAATTTGGTCTAAAATTGCTTTGATTTAATGTGACTAAAGAAATATTATAGCTCATCACTCGTTATGTCCAGCACTTAACATAGTACCTCATAGTGTGTTTGTCAGTCATTTTTATCACTTCTGAGGTAACTGGTCTTCCTGCTTCCCTGATGACCACATGCTGTCAACTATAAACCTTTCCTCCAGTCCACTTTTTTTTTTAAGTTTATTTATTTATTTTTAAGAGAGAGAGAGAGAGGCAGAGGGAGAGAATCTCAAACAGACCCTACGCCATCAGTAAAGAGCCCAACGCAGTGCATGAACCCACAAACTGCGAGATAATGACCTGAACCAAAATCAAGAGTCTGATGCTTAACCAACTGAGCCACGCAGGCACCTCTCTTCCATTTAATTAAACTTCTAATTAAACTATGACTTCTCCCAGAATTTAGAAACTCAAAGATCTAGGAGTCAGGAACTGGCCCAGAGATCTGTTGTGTCACAAACAAAAGGAAAGCATATTTTTCATTTAAAAATTATTGATTTCTTCATTAAATTGAGAAACTATGAAGGTTTTGTCACCATGTCAGCCACTTAAATGAAGTAGCTTATAACAAAGTGATATTACCAAAAACATCTAGAAGAGAAAGATAAAACACAAAAATTATGTGAATAGAAAGGAATTTCAAAAATATTAACTAATATCCTGAGATCTACTTTACTACTTAATCCTAAAAGTAAAACTCCAAATGATCAAACAGTTAATTGCATCCCAGAAAAGTAATTTTAATAATAGTGGTAGGAACAGAAAAGAATCTAGCATCCATCATGGTAAATTTCAAATTGGCATTTAAAGAAATGAAAATTATAAACCTACAAGTAGCTCAACTACACAAATACTTGAAAAGTAAAATAATAAAAAAATACGATCATTAATCAAAAGAAAACAAGGGTGGCTATATTAATGTCAGGCAAAGTAAAGTATAGATCAAGGAATATTACCAGGAATAGAAGAGGAGGTCATTTCATAATGATAAAGGAGTTGGTTCAACAAAATATAACAACTGTAAATATTTATGGACCTCATAAAAATGCATAAAAATAAAGCAAAAACTAACCGAACCATAAGGAAAAATAGATCCACAATTACAGTTATGGCTATCAACCTTTTCCTCATAATTAATAGAATGAGGTGACTAAAATCAGTACCATATAAAAGACTCAGCTTGAGTTAACTGACATAGAACATCTTACCCAATAAGAGCTTAAAACACATTGAAAGTGTGCATGAAATATATACCAAATAGGCCATGTTCTAGGCCATAAAACATGTTCCAAAAATTTTTAAGTATTCATCTATGTTCTATAACTACAATGAAATTAAACTAGAACTCAGTACCAGAAAGAACACTGAAAAATACCCAACTATTTGGGAATTAAATAATACACCTTCAAATGTCTCATGGGTCAATGGGAAATCAAAATTTGGAAGGATTTCTGAACTGAATGAAAATGCAAACAAAACATATCACAATTTATGGGATGTTACTAAAACAGCACTTAGGGACTATATAGAAAAGTTTCAAAACAATGACCACAACTTATACTATAGCAAATTAGAAAAAAAGACGACCAAATAAAGTACAAAGTTAGCAGAAGGAAGAAAAAAAAGAAAATAAAAATGGTAATCAATAAAATAGAAAATATAAAAATTATATAAATAATAAATGGAAGCAAAATCTGGCTCTTTAAGAATATAAATGAACTTTACAAACATCTATAAAGTTTAATTAGGAAAAATACTGAGAAGACATAATAAATAAGTGATATTAATAGAGTCTGCAGTTATTCATTTTAAAAAAGGAAATACTGGGGTGCCTGGTTGGCTCAGTTGGTTAAGTGTCTGGCTCTTTACTTTGGTTCAAGTCATGATCTCATGGTTTGTGAGTTCAAGCCCTGCACTGGGTTTTGTGCTGACAGTGGGGAGCCTGCTTGGGATTCTCTCTCTCTCCCTCTCTCTCTCTCCCCCTCTCCCATTCATGTTCTCTTTCTTTCTCAAAATAAATTTTTTAAAATAATAATAAATAAATAAGTAAATATTAAAAACAACTTTATGTCAATAAATTCACCAAATTAGATGAAATGGACAAATACCTTGAAAATACAAACTACCAAAGCTCACTCACAAAGAAATAACCTAAGGGGTGCCTGGGTGGCTCAGTCAGTTGAGCATCCCATTTTGGCTCAGGTCATGATCTCTCACGGTTCATGGGTTCAAACCCGCGTCGGGCTGTGCTGACAGCTCAGAGCATGGAGTCTGCTTCAGATTCTGTGTGCCACCTCTCTCACTGCCCCTCCCCTGCTCAGGCGCTCTCTCTCTCTCTACAAAATAAATATACACATTAAAAAAATTAAAATAAACCAAAGAAATAACGTAAATAGCCCTATACCTATAAAAGAAATTGGATTTGTAGTTTAAAATCTTCCTATAAAGGAAACTCCCAGTCCAGATGACTTTGCTGGTGAGTTCTAACGAATATTTAAGAAATAAATAATATCTATTCTACACAAACTCTTTGATAAATTCAAGGAAGAGGGATATTTCCCTACTCATTCTTCGACGTTTTTTTTTTTATTTATTTTTGGGACAGAGAGAGAGACAGAGCATGAACGGGGGAGGGGCAGAGAGAGAGGGAGACACAGAATCGGAAACAGGCTCCAGGCTCCGAGCCATCAGCCCAGAGCCTGACGCGGGGCTCGAACTCACGGACCGCGAGATCGTGACCTGGCTGAAGTCGGACGCTTAACCGACTGCGCCACCCAGGCGCCCCCCTACTCATTCTAAGAGGCACAATTTACTCTGATAATCAAGAGCACACAAAGATTACACAAGTAAGAAAACTACAAACTAATAACCTGGATGAATACAGATGCAAAATCTAAACAAAAAGTTAGTAAATTGAGTTGTATAACATATGAAAATAGCAATACATCAGACTAAGTGTCATTTATCTGTGGAATGCAGAGTTGGTTTAACATTCAAAACTCAGTTAATGTAATTCATCATATTAACTAACTTAAAAAGAAAAACCATAGATAATTTCAATGGAAAATATCCACCTTATAGCCATAATGAAAACTTCCAGCAGCTAAGAAAAGAAGGGAACTTACTTATTCAGTCTGGTAAGAGGTATCTAAGAAAACCTTGCAGCTAACATCATACTTGATGTTTTTGCCCAGGATCAGGAATAAGACAAGAATGCTAGCTCTTGCCATTTTATTTAACACTGTGCTGGGGATTCCGGCCAGTGCGATGACCACGAAATAGAAATAAAGGCTATCCAGACTGGAAAAGAAAAGGAAGGTGGTATTTATTCACAGATGACATGATCATCAATGCTGAAAACTTGGCAAGGATGAGGAGAAAGTAAAAGCTTCATTTATTGCTAATAGGAATATAAAATAAAAGTTTCTTTGAAAAACAGTTTGAAAGTTTCTCTAAAAGTTAAAAACAAACTCACCTATTATTAAGCAATTCCATTCCTAGGTATTTACCCAGGAAAAATGTAAGCATATGTCCAAAGACTTGCATGCAAATATTCCTAGCAGCATTACATATAACAACCCCAAATAAGAAGCAATCTAGAGTTCATTAACTGGTGAATGGAAAAACAAAATGCATACCCTTACAGTGGAATATTATTCACCAATAAAAACAAACTATTGATATATACAACATGGATAAACCTCAAAACTATTATACGAAAAGAAAGAAGTTGTACATAAAATACTACATATTGTATGGCTCTACATTTACATGAAATGTTTAGAAAAGGCAAATCTACAGAAAGATGCCTGGGGCTAGGAGTGGGAGCCTTGATTAACTACAAACAGCCATGAGGAAACTTTTTGGAGGGATGGAAATATTCCAAAATTGTATCATGGTGATGGGTGCACAACTCTGTAAGTTTACTAAAAATTATTGAATTATATCGTTACAATGAGTGAATTTTATGGTATATAAGTTATACTTTAATACAACTGTGTTTTAAAAAAGCCAAAACCCAAAAGGGTTAGGAGTGCGAGGTTTAGATGAAATAGGCTTGCCGGTATATTTATAATTGTTGATGCTAGATGATGGACAATGTGGGTCCATTGTTCTATTCCTTTTACTTTTCTGTACATTTGAAATTTTTCAGATTAAAAAGTAAAACCAAAAAAAAGTAAACGATTAATATTTTGATCTATTGTGCAGCTTATTTCATACAGTCTGTGTGTATTAGCATATGCTGTTCATACCCCTAAGTGCCCACATTCATTTTTAACCAATAGCTATGTTGACTTGAACTTCCTAACATTTCCTATTTAGGTCATTTATCATTCTTAATAAGTTGAAAGAGCCACTTTGAACTTCATTTCTCTCTTCAATTATAAATAAGCCAAATGCCTGATTTTCATTCATTTCAACATTTCAACAATCTTTTTCAATCAACTATGAGATTACTGAAGACTTGGGCACTGGACACTCCGTGCCAATGTCAAGAGAATGAAAACAAAGAAGATGTTTTTCATATTGCTTCTAAGTTTCCTTCTTACTCTCGTTTTAGTCATTAACTAATAATTCTCTATGAAGTCATAATATGCCTTAAAGTAGTTTATATGTTTTTTCCATAAGGAAATTATAAACACTTGATGCTGCACTGGGAGGTCCTATGAACAAGTGTCTGGTTTCTCTCAGTTCTGCCAACATGGAGTGCCATCTTGAACAAGTAGTAATCTAACTTCTCTATCTGTGTCATCTCCGAGATTAGTATCACAATTCTTTGACTCTATTCCTCTTGCCTTGGAGATTGAATCCTAATCAATTTTTCTGGAGATATGACATTCATATCCAGGCTAAGTGTCACCGTTTCTGAAGTCCTCCATGGTTTTTTTCTGCAATTAGAACTACTCATTCCTTCTGAATTTCAATAGGACTTTTATTAATATTCATCTTTAAATTTATCACACTGTGATTTGTATTATAAGATGATTTCATGCCTATCTTTCCAGTGAGGATATAAACTCTTGGAAATATGTGACTTTGGACAAACTACATTCTGTTAATCTTTGAATCCCAGAAGTTAGTATAGTGATCTCTCAAAATGTTTGTTGAATTGAATTGGAGTTCTTCTTGTCCAATGTTTACATTGGACAGATAAAGAAACTCAAGCTTAGACGAGGCGGTTATTTCTTCACCTTTTCCACATCATGGCACAGGCAGAAAGTATTAACATTTACATAGTACGCTCAGATAATTGAATGAGGCTGCTCCAAGGAAGAAACTACTTCCCTGGAAGCTAAAGCAGCCCCAGGGATCCCACCCGCACCACCCTGCCTATCTCTGGACACTTCAAAGCCAAGCAGATCATGATCTCAATCTGGTTATAACCCACTCACAGTATACTTATGTGCCAAGGCCTATCAGGAGGCATAGAGGTTCTGGTTGTCTATCTCAAGGTCATGCAGCTTTCTAGCTTCAAATATTTTCCATGTGCAACTGCAATTACATGTGCAATTAAATCTGGATAGCAATAAACTTATTACTGAATAGAACACTTTCTTTGTCATTCCGGTGGTGACCAACTTCTCCTGGCTTATTTCTATACAACACTGTGTGAACAAAATCATCTTAAGCTATGCTCTCCAAAATGCAAGTGGTATATTTTTGAACAAATACTGGGTTTTATCTTGCGTATCCCCAGATGCAATGGTTCTGTCCATTCTAGTTTCAGATCATGAACCCTTTACTTCATTAAAAAAGTAATAATAAATAAAAATGATCCTTTATGGCTGTGTTATATAAAGATGAATACTGTCCAGGCTGGATTCCTTTTTATACATTCATTATTACAATATATTTTTCTTACTTTAAAAGTAACTATAAACAAAATATTTTCTTGGGCCCTTAGGCACTGTGCCTAATGGAAAACTTGGCTCTGCCCAATCCATTAATGATTTCAGGCTTTGAAGTTCACCCACACAGGGACCCTTTAGTTAACCATCCCATGGGCTAATTTTCTGGGTGTCTCCAAGAGCAGAACAATTGGTCTTAGCAATGATTGGACAGAAAGGTAGCACAGTTGAATGTGTAAGCAAAGACTGAAATAATACATTCTAATAATCCCTACTTCAGGGCATATTAATGTGTCCTTGGGTAAGTCCATTTAACTTAGCCTAATTACCTTTGTTTGTTCACTTAAAAATAACTCATGGAAGGCTAAATTGGAATACTTTGAATCATTATATAGGATTTCATATGGTGAATAAAGTTGCCTACCTGATTGCTACTGGGTTAACTGACATCTGTCACAGAAACTGAATACAAAATGTGAATTTACAGGCTGCATAGAATCTGATCTCTCATGCTTCCTAGTTCGTAATTATTTTCAACTGGAAAAGGCTCTCATGTTTTCCAGAGAGCGAGTGGCCCTGAATTAGTGTAAGGCATGATAAATCAAGAGGAACAGAGTAAGTGGATTAGTTCCTTGCTCTTAGTTGCAACCTGTAGACAGAAAACCCTTCTGTGCTTTTTCCTTTCCTGTGGCTTTTATTCAGAACTCTTTCTCATCAGCATGCCCAGGTGAAAACTTATGTTACGTGAGGATTTTCTTAGCTTTTTTTTTTTTAATAGTTTATTGTCAAGTTAGCTAACATACAGTGTATACAGTGTAGTCTTGGCTTCAGGAGTAGATTCCCTTGATTCATCACTTACATACAACACCCAGTGCTCATCCCAACAAGTGTCCTCCTCAATGCCCATCTCCCATTCTCCCTGTACCCCAAGCCCCCATCCCCATCAACCCTCAGTTTGTACCCCAATATACTCTGTATTTAAGAGTCTCTTATGGTTTGCCTCGCTCTCTGTTTGTAACTAGTTTTTCCTTCCCTTCCCCTGTGGTCTTCTGTTAAGTTTCTCAAATTCCACATATGAATGAAAACATATGCTGTCTGTCTTTTTCTGACTGACTTATTTCACTTAGCACAATACCCTCCAGTTCTATCCACATTATTGCAAATGGTGAGATTTCATTCTGTTTCATCGCTGAGTAGTATTCCATCACTGTTTCATCACTGAATAGTATTCCATTGTGTATGTATATATATGTATGTATATATTGTATATATACATACACCACATCTTCTTTATCCATTTCTCAGTTGATGGCCATTTGGGCTCTTTCCATACTTTGGCTGTTACTGAAAGTGCTGCTATAAACATTGGGGTACATATGCCCCTATGAATCAGCACTCCTGTATCCTTTGGATAAATCCCTAGTATTGCTATTGCTGGGTCGTAGAGTAGTTCTATTTTTAATTTTTTGAGGAATCTCCACACTGTTTTCCAGACTGGCTGCACCAGTTTGCATTCCCACCAGCAGTGCAAGAGGGTTCCCCTTTCTCCACATCCTTGTCAACATCTGTTGTTTTCTGAGTTGTTAATTTTAGCCACTCTGACCACTGTGAGGTGGTATCTCAGTGTGGTTATGATTTGTATTTCCCAGATGATGAGTGATGTTGAGCATGTTTTCGTGTGTCTGCTAGCCATCTGGATGTCTTCTTTGGAAAAGTATCTACTCATGTCTTCTGCCCATTTCTTCACTGGATTGTTTTTCGGGTGTTGACTTTGATAAGTTCTTTATAGATTTTTGGATACTAACCCTTTATCTGATATGTCATTTGCAAATATCTTCTCCCATTCCGTTGGTTGCCTTTTAGTTTTGTTGATTGTTTCCTTTCCTGTGCAGAAGGTTTTTACCTTGATGAGGTCCCAGTAGTTCATTTTTGCTTTTATTTTCCTTGCCTTTGGAGACATGTCAAGTAAGAAGTTGCTGCAGCTGAAGTCGAAGAGGTTGTTGCCTGTTTTCTCCTCTAGGATTTTGATGGTTTCCTCTCTCACATTTAGGTCTTTCATCCATTTTGAATTTTTGTGTATGGTGTAAGAAAGTACTGCGGTTTATTCTTCTGCATATTGCTGTCCAGTTCTCCCAGCACCATTTGCTGAAGAGATTATCTTTGTTCCATTGGATACTCTTCCCTCCTTTGTCAAAGATTAGTTGGCCATACATTTGTGGGTCCATTTCTGGATTCTCTATTCTATTCCATTGGTCTATGTGTTTGGTTTTGTGCCAATACCATACTGTCTTGATGATTACAGCTTTGTAGTACAGGCTAAAGTCTGGGATTGTGATGCCTCCACCTTTGGTTTAGTAGTTTTCTGGTGCAGTCTTTCAGGTTTTCCATGTAGAGTGTCATGTCATCTGCAAAAAGTGAAAGTTTGACTTCTTTGCCAATTTGGATGTCTTTTATTTCATTTTGTTGTCTAATTGCTGAGGCTAGGATTTCTTCCAACACTATGTTAAACAACAGTGGTAAGGGGCACCTGGGTGGCTCAGTCGGATAAGCTTCCGACTTCAGCTCAGGTCATGATCTCATAGTCCATGAGTTCGAGCCCCACATCGGGCTCTGTGCTGACAGTTCACATTCTGGAGCCTGTTACGGATTCTATGTCTCCCTCTCTCTCTGCCCCTCCCCTACTCACTTTCTGTCTCTCTTTCCCTCAAAAATAAATAAAAAATTAAAAAAATTAAAAAAAAAAACCAATAGTGGTGAGAGTGGACATCCCTCTCATGCTCCTGATCTCAGGAGGAAAGCTCTCAATTTTTCCCCACTGAGGATGGTATTAGCAGTAGTCCTTTCATATATGGCTTTTATGTTAAGGTATGTTCCTTCTATACTGACTTTCTTGAGAGTTTTTATCAAGAAAGGATACTGTATTTTGTCAAAAGCTTTTTCTGCATCTATTGACAGGATCATATAGTTCTTATCCTTACTTCTATTAATGTGATATGATGTATTACATTGATTGATTTCCAAATACTGAACCAGCCTTGCAGCCCAGGAATGAATCCCACTTGATAACGGTGAAAACTTCTTTTAATATACTGTTGAATTCGATTTGCTAATATCTTGTTGAGAACTTTTGCATCTATGTTCATCAGGGCTATTGGCCTGTAATTTTCCATTTTAGTGGGGTCTTTGTTTGGTTTGGGAATCAAGGTAATGCTGGCTTCATAGAATGAGTCCAGAAGCTTTCCTTCCATTTCTATTTTTTTGAACAGCTTAAGAAGAATAGGTGTTAACTCTGCTTTACATGTCTGGTAGGATTCCACATGGCCCAGGACTCTTATTTGTTGGGAGATTTTTGATTACCAATTCAATTTCTCCACTGGTTATGGGTCTGTTCAAATTTTCTATTTCTTCCCGTTGGAGTTTTAGTAGTGTGTGGGTGTCTAGGAATCCCTCTGGGATGCAACAAAGGCAGTCCTAAGAGGAAATTACATTGCATTCCAGGCCTATCTCAAGAAGCAAGAAAAATCCCAAATATAGAACCTAACCTCACACATAAAGGAACTAAAAACTCATCAACAGAAAAAGCCCAAAGCCAGCAGAAGAGGGCTATAATAAAGATTAGAGCAGAAATAAACAATGTAGAATTGAAACAAAAAACAAAAAACAAACAAACAATAGAACAGATCAATGAAAATAAGAGCTGGTTTTTTGGAAAAAATCAACAAAATTGATAAGCCCCTAGCCAGACTTCTCAAAAAGAAAAGAGAGAGGCTCCAAATAGATGAAATCACGAATGAAATATGAGAGATCACAACCAACACCACAGAAATACAAACAATTATTAGAGAAAACTATGAAAAATTATATGCCAACAAACCAGATTTTCTTACCTTCATTCAAATTCCATTCTGAAACATATTTCCAGGTGGGCTTAGATCTGATCAAATACTAAAAGTCTAGGCCCCAGATAGCTCTCTTTCTTGCATTCTTTGATATGCATAATAAGGTCAAATTACTGCTGCTAGTTTCATACATAAAGCACTAACCTCCACAAGGAATCTGATGATTACTAACTTTTACATCAGAAAGACTGAAGTATTTTATACAAGCATTTATCTCATTTATTTCAATAAATGAGCTGCTTTCCTTGGAGAATTCAGCACTCCTTCACTGTTGGGGTCTCAGAATGGGTGGTGTGGAATTAACGTTTCTTGTTTATGATAGAAAAATCTTAGTGACTTTTATAAGCCTTACATTTGTCAGAGATTGGGTGAATAAAATGTAGACAAAGGCATCCAATAGTTAAAGTTAAAAATGACAAGCACATTTATGATTCCTTTGGAAAAATCTGTTGCTTATACTATAATACTTAGCATTTTCAGTCTCTATTAGGATACTTACCATTTATTCAAAGTTTACTAAACATTGATAGTTTTAGAAATTTTTGAGGTTTAATCAAAATTACTGTGGTTATGAATATCTTAATTTCTGTCATTTTCTTTCTTGTATTCCAACTCCAGCCTCTAAGAGGCAATATTGGGAGCTACAGCAAAAAACAGGAGGCTGGATGCCATCCTCAGTTTACCTGACACCTTTGGCAAGTTATTCAGAAACACTGCAAAGCATTCTTGCTCCCCATATCATAATGTCCAGTGAGATTTTATTCCTAGTAGGTTTTAAATACCTTGAAGTAAAAGCCCTACATAAACACAAAGTGTCTGCATTTATATTTAGACTACATCATCATATATTCTTCATTTATTATTTCTTCTACTTGACTTTCATATATATTTCAGTGAGAGATTTGTATGGCACCTCATGGTATTTTAAAAATAAATATGCAAGAAAATACTGTATGGTTTACACTTCACTTTGTATTTGACTCATCAAGTCCTCAACTGAATTGATATGAGGTTCTACCCTTTTTTTGGTGATCAATTTTAGATGAGAAATGACAATAAAATCACCTTGGTCTCAGATGGAAGCCACAATTAACATTTCCTTCCTTATTGCACTTTCATTATGGCTATCTATTCTCTAAAAATCTGTCAACATAACACCAAAATGTCATGAAAGAGAATATGACGGCTCTTTATTATCAGTTATTATTAGCTGTATCCCCATCCCCAACTCTTACAAATCTTATTAGTTGGTTGATTCCTCTACCCTTAATTTCATGTTTGGGTGGAGAAAAGATTATTGTATGTATTTTTCTTTTATCATTCTAACTACTTTCTTGGTTAATCCTAGTTTTAACATAGATTATATAATTGATTAACTTTATGATATTTAAACATACAACTAAGATTTCCTTCTCTCTCTTATCTCTTAGATTCTTCCTTAAGCAAATATGTTTATGTTGTTAATATAAACACTAATATGCTAAGAAGTAAGTGTGGTGAATTTAATAATGGAAAAAACTCATGATGAGAGAATAAAAGAGATAATGCAGCAAGTTCCTTACTTTCTGAGATCTGGTTTTTCAGATATGTGGGATTCGTATCTACCTTGTAGAATTGCTATGAAGATGAGAACGAATGTATTTAAATACCTAATTACAATAACTGGACAGGATCAAGCCCTCAAAAATAGTAGCTCTGATTATCACATTTAGTAGTAGCATTATCAAAATCATTATTATTTCAGAGACCTTCTTAAGTAAATGAGTGAAATGAATCTCAGGGGAGATTGAAATGTGCCACCACCTGGCAAGTCTTCAGAGCCAAATTATGATTTGAGTACAATAAAATTTATGAAAGTCAAGAATCTTTGTAACTACATGTACCAGCCTTCTTTACTCCTGAGAAGTTCAGACATTTTTCCCAAGATTTTGGATACAATGGACAGAACTCTAAATATGGTGGTTTTTAAACAGTTAAATAAAGTAATCACTCAATTACAATATCTTTTGGCCTTCTATTAAGGAAACTACAAGCAAGCATGTCACCTTGTCTTTTGTGCTTATTTTGTCTCCTTTATTTTTCATGAACTGCCTGGAGAAGGGCACTTTCAATTTTAGCCATTTTTTATTCTGCAGTAATTTCTAAAACATTCATAGGAATATGTTTAAGAAACTGAATACAAGTGTGACTGAAGAAAGCAAGTAGGGTCATATCAGGACTCTTGGCTACGAGTGACAGAAACTCGAACAAGTTCTTATTTAAAAAAAAAAGATAATTTATTGGCTCTCTTAACTGGAAAATTTAAGAGCTGAATTTTGGAGTTGAGATTGTTATGGAAGAGAGAAAATTCTTATGGTGATTAAAAATGAGTATGAGAACCTGCATTAATATTGGAAAATAATTAGAAGCCAAAGTTTCTGCTGAAGAAAATAGGGTGGTCAAATTTAGAGGTATTTTTTTCAGTAAAGGAACAATGCATTTATTCAACAAGTAAAGATAATGCCCATGGCTGGACCATATCTGGTAGCCTTTCCACACAGACTTTCTGCCTTCTCCACCTTGCTACGTGCATCAGGACTGATTCATATGAACTGGTCTTCCTTATCCTCTACTTTCTGATTTGTTCAACCAGTGTGAGGCACTGTCTGAAAGCCTGAGGGTAGAAGGAGAGTATTCAAGTCATTGACTCCTGCAGTTCCTCCCTCTCTGCCTTGGGTTGACTAAGGAAGGCTGTGTTCCTTGACCAAGACTTCAGCTTCTTTCAGATGGGTCTCTCCTACAGCGGGAAGTCTCAGAGGATTCCAATAAACATGTATTCCCTTTGTCCTCTCAAGCTTACAGGAGATGGCAGCTTTCTGCTTTTGCTAGCTTTTCAGTATTCTGCCATTCTTTATTGGTTTTCTTGAAACCTGGCTACATATTTGTTTAAAAAAAAACAAACTGGTTTATTAAACTATTTTCAATAACCCTTTATGACTTTGTTATATTTTCCCTGCTGATTTCCTGTCTGATAAAGTAATTTATACCAGGCCTGGCCCCCGAAAAAGACCTTTTGTAAGTGGGTTGCTCTCCTTGGATGGATACACTAACCTTATTGTAAAGATGAGAGGATGGGCCTTATTGATCCCAATTCTTTATCTCTCTGCAACAGAATTGGGACAGCTGTACCCCTTGTCATGGACTCAAGGTGTGTAGAATAAACTTCCTCACCTCTTCATGAAAGTATATGATGCTTCAAAAGCATGGGCCATCGCCACTAAGGCCACAGTGGTTTTGTGGGTTACATGTTCATAATCTTAGATTGAAGATACCAGTATTACAGATCCTGCATATTCCCTCAAAGTTCAGGAAGTCTTTAATCTCTAGGAGACTTTAGCTAACAAAATCATTACTCCTAGATATCAGTTCAATAAAGCAAGAATTTTAAAAATTAAATGACTGTCTTTGCTCTATATGAAGAGCATCTAAGTATTCAAAACAAGATGAAATTTTCTGGCGGTCAATTATGTAGAAAAAAGTGAGTCACATTTCTCTGATAATGAGAGGAGAGTGATGTGAAGTAGGGAAGAGCCTAAAATCAGGCATAATGTCAACTTTGTTACAATTCTCACATTTATATTTAGTATAAATTTTATCAGGCAAAAACTTAATCTCTGTCATATCAGGTTATTATTTTATTTTATTTTTTAAAGTTTTGCTTCTTTTTTATTTTTTAATTTTTTTAATATGAAATTTATTGTCAAATTGGTTTCCATACAACATCCAGTGCTCATCCCAACAGATGCCCTCCTCAACGCCCATCACCCACTTTCCCCTCCCTCCCACCCCCCATCAACCCTCAGTTTATTCTCAGTTTTTAAGAGTCTTTTATGGTTTGCCTCCCTCCCTCTCTAACTTTTGTTTCTTCCCCTTCCCCTCCCCCATGGTCTTCTGTTAAGTTTCTCAGGATCCACATAAGAGTGAAAACATGGTATCTGTCTTTCTCTGTATGACTTATTTCACTTAGCATAACACTCTCTAGTTCCATCCACATTGCTACAAAAAATGTTTCTTTATTTATTTATTTTGAGAGCGAGCTGGCAAGCAAATGGAAAGGGGCAGAGAGACAGGGAGAGACAGAATCCCAAGCAGCCTCTGTACTCATAGGGTAAGGGGCTCAACGTGGGGCTCAATCTCATAAACAGTGAGATCATGACCTAAGCCAAAATCAAGAGTCAGACACTCAACTGACTGAGTGTCTGAGTGACTGAGTTATTTTTTTTAACTGAGAATTTAAAGAACCTCTAAGTTTGCTTCTACCTTGTACACTTCAAATCTTTAAGACAGTTTTTAATTCTTTTTGAAATTTCTGCTCTCTCAGTAAAGAGGTCTTCCAAAGCCTCAGAAAGTTGGCGAAGTCAATCAGGACTTTAAACACAGTGTTCCAAGTAGGAAATGGAATATAAACACAGGCTGAGTATCTCAGTGACCTTTGAAATAGTGGCACCATGCTGGTTGCAAAGTAATATCATATCACAGCACTGTCAAGACCATGAAACAAGACATTTAAGGCTAAATGCCAACAAATGAAACAAATAATAAATTAAAAAAAGAAGAGCACTACTGAATAATCTGCACTGCATTCAATTCAGAATCCAAATGGAAAGTTTTGGTAGCTACAAACTTGTCACAAGCAATTCAACCTCATTCACAGTAGAAGTATGAGCAGTCTATTGGCAGGACTGGAGAAAAACAAAACATTTCCTCTAGCATGCAAGTAGCTCCCAATATTGTTGGGAAACTCTGGGCTAACAGAGAAAAGACTACAAAAAACATGAAAAGTTAATGGTCTTCATTTGCTAGAAAATGTGCCAACCTCCTTTATTAAAGGGAGATGGCTTGGTTAGGGCAAGTGTGCTGACCATCTGGGATCCATTAAGCCTGATCCTGAGGTGGATGCTTTCTTGCCCAAAGTTATAATGCATGGAGTTGGGCTACCAAAGGGTTATAATGGGAAAGGGGGTTTGAAATGCTTATCAGGTGCCAAGATATAGAAAAAATGGGGGCCAGAGAACTACGAATATAGAAATGAAGAATGTTAGATTAACATGGAGAAAATAGGAGAGAATGTGAACAAACTCTGGAGCTAGAAGGTCACTGCATGTGATAGACCCTGCCATCATATGTGTGCAGAACTCTGAGGTTAGGGGAAGGGATAAAGCAGTAAATATCACATCTTCCCACTGTCCAGGTTTTGAACAAGTTGAGAAATAAACTAATTCTGAATGGCAAATTATCACTTGTGTTAACCAGTGGCTAGATGGAGGACCTTTAGGTGGGATAGTGAAGTAGGATTGCCAATATTGGGCCCTGAATTAGCAGACAGGCATCCAGTTGCAAGCAATTCTAGACCAGTAAAGGCCTCCCTGCATTGTGGAAATTTGCCTAAGTAGTACTCCCGGTGTGAAGAGTACAGAAGAACTTGTCTTGTTATAAGTAGGCTTGATCTCAGAGAGAGACAAATGGAGCTGAGCCAAGCCTATGTAGTTATCATACCCAAGTTTGTCACTCAGATAACTTACTCTACTTCCTCAGGGCAGAGTGAATAAAGGAGAGGAGAGAGATCTAGGTTATATTGATTGAGTTCCATCTACAGGAAGGAAACATTAGGAATAGGGGGAGGCACCTTTCCCACTGATAGGAAGTAACTGAGTTTGAATGAACTGGCTGGGGCCAATGTGGAAAGAGCTCAGAAAAATAGGGAGGTATCAGCCAGGGGAGGCAGAAGTCATAGTACTGTCTTCCAACACCTGGAAGGAAATAGTACCCATCCCAACCCAACCTCTAAGTAACTGATACATTTTTAAGAACCTTGAAAACTGAGCCAAGGATGAAAGAAATTAACCCCAGAACTTTCATCTATGTATTCCCATAGCTATTGGGGCACCAACACTTCCCTGTAGTTCCTTGACACTTTAGACTTTTCAAAATACTTCCACAAATTGTCATTTTGTTTATAACCATAATCATCCGTTTTGGAGAGGTTAGACTATTCATATTTTATAGAAAGGTACAGAGAACTAAAATGTCATTTTCCTGGAAGATATTTAGAAGAACTAAAACAAGAACATAGGTTTCCTAAAATTCTTATAACTAGAGTATGAAACTTCTGATTACTTGATGGTATAAGTAGCAGCTAACAAAGAAAACTAAGATATGTTTCTTAACATATTGGTCTTGGTCTCAGGATATGAAAATTCAGATACCTAGAGTTTTAGACCAGGTCAAAGTTAGCAATAACCATCTTACATGGAAATCTTTGACCCATTCAGTCCATGAGGTAAAATTTTACACAGTTTAATATAGACGAAAAAAAGTTTTGGTTTTTTTAAACAGATCTATTAAAGATAGTTTTACAGATATTTTATTTCAGATTCCTTTTTTGCTAAACTCATGGTAATATAGAAAAATCTATATAACCATTCTTTTTAAAGGAAGAAGGACATTTGTGTGTAAGTCAGTCACTTACTTATGCTACATGAATAGTAAGTACTAGGCTCTATGCTAGGTGCTTATTTATACAAAGAAAAAAAAAGGCTTGTCTTTAGTTGAGCATATTTAAGTCAGAGAAAAGGAAACATAGATCAATGCAATAAATTACTGCAGCTGAAATGATAAGGGGGTATACAGCCGGCAATGGAAGCACAAAGAATAAAATAAACACAATTTATTTTAAAGTCTAAACTTTTAGAACTTACCTTGGAGATTTTATATAATACATAAATTCTTTTCTACCAGAATTTTATTTTACAAATCTTATGGGAGCTGGGTTTACCCTACTTAGCTTGTAAATAAAAATGATTTATCTTTACCAACCATAAATATTTTGAGAAGAAAGTATAAATGATCGATATTAATTATAATTTCATGAATGATCACTTCAGCATTTCCCTGGTTATTACAGTATCAAGAAGTTGGGGATTAGGAGAGAAATACACTTGGATCCCAGAGCAGTTAGAATAATACAAGGACTAAATGATATGTTTCTGAGAGACACATGTTCCATTACCCTAGCTGCGAGTGACAAGTCCCTATAGAATCTCTGCACTGACCTGGCAATAAGCTAATAATTTAATGAATCCACAGAAAGAATCTACTTTTATGATTTTCTCTGTGCCTTCTAGGGTATTTTCACTGAAATGCAGGATGTCCCTAATCACATGGGATCCTATGGAAACGACTGGTACTATGACAGAAATATTGAACTATCTTTCAAAAAACAAAATTTTTCTGGTAGTTTCCACTCTTGCAAGACTCTTTATCTATGAAAACTTCTTTATAAAGGCTTATTCTGGATAGGAAAATGAGTCTGTGTTAGCTTGTCTAATGAAGCATTCTAAATCTCCCGTCAACTGAATAATTCATTCCATTCAAGCAGAGAAGATCCCATGTGGTCTTGTTTATCTTGTGATGGGAACATAAGCCATATTTATGACACAACTGTCCAGTTCTAAAGAACTCTGTTCTAAAAATATTCATCTCTGTCAATAGAGGACCCACCTTAGGGCACAATTATCCACAGTTTTATAAGGGCACTTTCATCATGATTCACTTTCTTTGTCCAGTGGGTTTATACCCCACCTTTTTCTTTTTGAAATGAATAACCTGCCCAATTCTGTGTTCCTTAGAAACAATTGAGATATAAAAAGCAAGTAATTCATCTATTTGATTTCCTGAGTTTGGTAAAATTCTTGAGACAATCTTAGTCTTAGTGCTAACAAATATAAGGCAATGTAGGGGATGACACTGGAACAGCCCCAGTGAGGTCACAAGTGATCCCACAAAGGCTGGTGGAGAAATATCTGTGGTAGAATGCATTCCTAGAAATGACAGGTCACTTGTCATACAGTTAGGACAGCATTAGGCTGTAGGTATAAAACTCTTGGTAGAAATGATTAGAAGCCTCAGAAAGGGCAGATAGAGAAGTAGAAGGAATTAAGTCACAGGTTTGATTTCGGGCATTCACGAACAGTTAGTCTCATAAGGTCAGATTTCACAGTACCCAAATAAAGGACCTTAATAAATAGGCAACAATCAGTGTTGATTGATGATGAGAATAGGCTTTGAGGATAGAGCAAGCAGATAGAACAAGCCAACGGTAAAATTACTAGTATACAGGTAGTATTGAGGTTAGCAGCGAGGGTTCCAGGAATGGAATTTCTGAGACAGGAGAGAGGAACTAGGAGGTCAACAAGTGTTATAGACTAGATGTACGTTTCCCCCCAAATTCATATATTGAAGCCATAATCCCTAGTGTGGCTGAATTTGGGGTAAGGAAGTAATTAAGATTAAATGAACTCATAGGGTAGGATCCTAATCCGATAGGATCAGTATCATAAGAAGAGACACCAGAGCTCATTCACATTTGCACTTATTCTCTCTCTCACTCCTTGTGCATACACAAGAAGGTGGTTGTCTCCAACTTAAGGGGAAAGCACTCACCAGACACCACCCTTACTGGCACATTGATCCTGGACTTCTCCAGAACTGTGAGAAAATAAGTTTCTGTTGTTTAAGCCACCTAGGCTGAGGTATTTTGTTATGGCAGCCCAAGCAGACTAATGCGGCAGGCACTAGCAGGCCAAGAATTTTAGAAAGGGACTTAACATGATTTTAGGTTTTAGTGAAACCTGTAAACTGAAGAATTTGATATTACTTTAGATTTTATATCTCTCAATAGGGTATAAGCTGCAGGAGAGCAGGAACTTAGTCATTCACTATATCCTCCATTCACAGAACACAGCAGGTGCTTAAAAAATATTGGTTGAATGAATTTCACCTTACCAAAATTGGCCAGACATACAAAAAGGCCAATCGGAAACAAAAGCAGAGAATAAAATAGCTCTGAGTACAGCATTTTTCACATAAAAGACACTGGACTGATGTTGTACCCCAAACAGAGACAGTTGCAGAAGCCATTAGAATGCCTTTTCCAAAGTTTCAGAATAAAAGTAATTCTCCAGACTACAAAACAAACTCCTCTGGGCCAATTTGGTTGTGTTTTGAAAGGCAAGAGATAGAAAATGCTGTTGATGAAAGGCAGGATGAACATAATGGACTTCATTTTTCCATTTTTCCAAGAAAATAACCACTGAGTGATCATGACCCAACACTGACAAAAAAAGTGTGTGTGTTCTGCCTTCTCTGTTTGTTTGTGTTTACATAACACGTGTTTATGAAACACTTCATAATTCGCAGATTGTTTACTGATAAAGCAAAATGAATCAAAATACATATTATTAATATTGTGAATGCCATAGGCTATATGTACATGTAAAAGAATTTTATACGGAACTACAAGAGTTAACCAAGTTCCACAATATAAACCCAATTTAAGCCACTATTTATGTCCTGTATACTTATATTCCGTTAGTCAAAGCAAATCCTAAAGAACAAGCCCAGAGTTAAGGAGCAAGGACATTTTGCACACCAAGGAGCCATAGGGAGAAGGCACATGTGCAATTGTATTATGGGGCAATAAAGTGTTGGAAACAATAATTCAGTGTAATACAATTGGTATTTTCTGACTTAATTTTTTTGAAAATCATTATGATTAGTACTTACACTATAACAGTGTTATTTTGCTTATCCTTGATTATTACAAATTAAACACATTTTAATAGTTACTCAGGGGAAAGAGGATTTCATTTTTTTTTAAATATGTGGGAGTGTTATGTATATATTTCCAAATCAAGTCAATTGTTCATTACATGTTTTGTGCATATCTTCTCTTGCATCTCCTAAAGTGGCTTTTCTTCATCTTCTCCTAATACTTTAAAGACCAAAATATTTCATTTCTGTATCATTGAATTTACCACTTTTATGGTGAATGATTTTTCTATTTTTTTAAGGTAGTTCACTACAAAAATTACAAAAACAGTTTTCTATATTAATTTCTTTACAATAGCAGGTTTGCCTTTAACAAGCATATCTTTAAGTCATTCACCTGGGAATTTTGGGGGGCTATGATATGAGGTGGTAGTGGTCAAATTTTATATTTTTCCATATGAATTGCAATTGTACCAGTACCTTTTGTTGAAAAATCTGCATTTCTCCATGGATTTGTTATGCCATCTCCTCCATAGATCTAGTGCCCATTTACATGGGACATTTTTCTGGGCTATTTGTTTTGCCTATTGTTCTATTTCTTAAATTAACAATTTTGAGGGAAGATGGCGGCATAGGAGAACACTGGGCTCACCGCACATCCTGCTGATCACTTAGATTCCACCTACACCTGCCTAAATAACCCAGAAAACCACCAGAAGACTAGCAGAACGGAGTCTCCTGAGCCAAGTGCAGACGAGAGGCCCACGGAAGAGGGTAGGAAGGGCGGAGAGGCAGTGTGCGCTACATGGACTGGAGGGAGGGAGCCGGGGTGGAGGGGCAGCCTGCCGGCCAAACGGAGCCCCCGAGTCTGGCTGGCAAAAGTGGAGGGGCCGGATGGAGTGTGTTCCAACAGCAAGCGGGACTTGACATCTGGAAGGTTATAAGCTAACAGCTCTGCTCAGAGAATGGGAGGGCTGGAGGACAACGGGAGGGAGAGTTGCTGAGTCCCAGACCACAGAGCTCAGCTTGGCAGGGAACAAAGGTGCTCGCCAGTGCCATCTCCCTCGCCCAACCCCAAGCCAAAATCCCAAAGGGAACCGGTTCCTGCCAGGGAACTTGCTTGCACCGCGCAACACCCAACGCTGTGCTTCTGCAGATCCTTCCCTCTGGTGGGTCTGACTCCCTCCCGGTGCCGCAGGGCCCCTCCCGAAGCAGATCTCCGAAGGAAAAGCGAGCTGAGCCTGCCCCTCCCACCTCTGTGCACCTTGTCAATCCACCCCAGCTAATACACCAGATCCCCAGCACCACAAGCCTGGCAGTGTGCAAGTAGCCCAGACGGGCCACGCCACCCCATAGTGAATCCCGCCCCTAGGAGAGGGGAAGAGAAGGCACACACCAGTCTGACTGTGGCCCCAGTGGTGGGCTGGGGGCAGACATTAGGTCTACTGCAGCCCTGCCCACCAACGAAAGTTATTCAAGACAGCACAGGAGAAGTGCCCCGCAGTTCCGCACCACTCCAGGGACTATCCAAAATGATGAAATGGAAGAATTCCCCTCAGAAAAATGTCCAGGAAATAACAACGGCTAATGAACTGATCAAAAATTATTTAAACAATATAACAGAAAGTGAATTTAGAATAATAGTCATAAAATTAATTGCTGAGCTTGAAAACAGTATAAAGGACAGCAGAGAATCTCTTGCTACAGAGGTCAAGGGACTAAGGAACAGCCAGGAGGAGCTAAAAAATGCTATCAATGAGCTGCAAAATAAAATGGAGACAACTACGGCTCGGATTGAAGAGGCAGAGGAGAGAATAGGTGAACTAGAAGATAAAATTATGGAAAAAGAAGAAGCTGAGAAAAAGAGAGATAAAAAATCCAGGAGTATGAGGGGAAAATTAGGGAACTAAGTGATGCACTAAAGAGAAATAATATACGCATAATTGGTATTCCAGGGGAAGAAGAGAGAGGGAAAGGTGCTGAAGGGGTACTTGAACAAATTATAGCTGAGAACTTCCCTGAACTGGGGAAGGAAAAAGGCATTGAAATCCAAGAGGCACAGAGAACTCCCTTCAGATGTAACTTGAATCCAT
Organism: Panthera uncia; assembly: GCF_023721935.1. Lineage (NCBI taxonomy): Eukaryota > Metazoa > Chordata > Mammalia > Carnivora > Felidae > Panthera > Panthera uncia. The sequence goes on along the minus strand of NC_064816.1, from coordinate 92,851,673 downwards.
CTTCTGCATGACATATCATAGTGAAACTGGCAAAATACAAGGATAAAGAGAAAATTCTGAAAGCAGCTAGAGATAAACGTGCTCTAACATATAAAGGGAGACCTATAAGACTCGTGACCTATCTCTCTACTGAAACTTGGAAGGCCAGAAAGGAATGGCAGGAGATCTTCAATGTGATGAACAGAAAAAATATGCAGCTGAGAATCCTTTATCCAGCAAGTCTGTCATTTAGAATAGAAGGAGAGATAAAGGTCTTCCCAAACAAACAAAAACTGAAGGAATTCGACACCACTAAACCAGCCCTACAAGAGATCCTAAGGGGGATCCTGTGAGACAAAGTACCAGAGACATCACTACAAGCATGAAACCTATGGACATCACAATGACTCTAAACCCATACCTTTCTATAATAACACTGAATGTAAATGGACTAAATGCGCCAACCAAAAGACATAGGGTATCAGAATGGATAAAAAAAACAAGACCCATCTATTTGCTGTCTACAAGAGACTCATTTTAGACCTCAGGACACCTTCACATTGAGAGTGAGGGGATGGAGAACTATTTATCATGTCACTGGAAGTCAAAAGAAAGCTGGAGTAGCCATACTTATATCAGACAAACTAGACTTTAAATTAAAGGCTGTAACAAGAGATGAAGAAGGGCATTATATAATAATCACAGGGTCTATCCATCAGGAAGAGCTAACAATTATAAATGTCTATGCGCCAAATACAGGAGCCCCCAAATATATAAAACAATTACTCACAAACATAAGCAACCTTATTGATAAGAATGTGGTAATTGCAGGGGACTTTAACACTCCACTTAAAGAAATGGATAGATCATCTAGACACATGGTCAATAAAGAAACAAGGGCCCTGAATGATACATTGGATCAGATGGACTTGACAGATACATTTAGAACTCTGCATCCCAAAGCAACAGAATATACTTTCTTCTCGAGTGCACATGGAACATTCTCCAAGATAGATCACATACTGGGTCACAAAACAGCCCTTCGTAAGTACACAAGAATTGAGATCATACCATGCATACTTTCAGACCACAATGCTATGAAGCTTGAAATCAACCACAGGAAAAAGTCTGGAAAACCTCCAAAAGCATCGAGGTTAAAGAACACCCTACTAAAGAATGAGTGGGTCAACCAGGCAATTAGGGAAGAAATTAGAAAATATATGGAAACAAATGAAAATGAAAATACAACAATCCAAATGCTTTGGGATGCAGCGAAGGCAGTCCTGAGAGGAAAATACATTGCAATCCAGGCCTATCTCAAGAAAAAAGAAAAATCCCAAATACAAAATCTAACAGCACACCTAAAGGAAATAGAAGCAGAACAGCAAAGACAGCCTAAATCAAGCAGAAGAAGAGAAATAATAAAGATCAGAGCCGAAATAAACAATATAGAATCTAAAAAAAACTGTAGAGCAGATCAACAAAACCAAGAGTTGGTTTTTTGAAAACATAAACAAAATTGATAAACCTCTAGCTAGGCTTCTCCAAAAGAAAAGGGAGATGACCCAAGTAGAAAAAATCATGAATGAAAATGGAATTATTACAACCAATCCCTCAGAGATACAAGCAATTATCAGGGAATACTATGAAAAATTATATGCCAACAAACTGGACAACCTGGAAGAAATGGACAAATTCCTAAACACCCACATGCTTCCAAAACTCAATCAGGAGGAAATAGAAAGCTTGAACAGACCCATAACCAGCGAAGAAATTGAATCAGTCATCAAAAATCTCCCAACAAATAAGAGTCCAGGACCAGATGGCTTCCCAGGGGAGTTCTACCAGACGTTTAAAGCAGAGATAATACCTATCCTTCTCAAGCTATTCCAAAAAAAAAGAAAGGGAAGGAAAACTTCCAGACTCATTCTATGAAGCCAATATTACTTTGATTCCTAAACCAGACAGAGACCCAGTAAAAAAAGAGAACTACAGGCCAATATCCCTGATGAATATGGATGCAAAAATTCTCAATAGGATACTAGCAAATCGAATTCAACAGCATATAAAAAGAATTATTCACCATGATCAAGTGGGATTCATTCCTGGGATGCAGAGCTGGTTCAACATTCGCAAATCAATCAATGTGATACATCACATTAATAAAAGAAAAGATAAGAACCATATGATCCTGTCAATCGATGCAGAAAAGGCCTTTGACAAAATTCAGCAAACTTTCTTAATAAAAACCCTCGAGAAAGTCGGGTAGAAGGAACATACTTAAACATCATAAAGCCATTTATGAAAAGCCCACAGCTAACATCATCCTCAACGGGGAAAAACTGAGAGCTTTTTCCCTGAGATCAGGAACACAACAGGGATGTCCACTCTCACCGCTGTTGTTTAACATAGTGTTGGAAGTTCTAGCATCAGCAATCAGACAACAAAAGGAAATCAAAGGCATCAAAATTGGCAGAGATGAAGTTAAGCTTTCACTTTTTGCAGATGACATGATATTATACATGGAAAATCTGATAGACTCCACCAGAAGTCTGCTAGAACTGATACATGAATTTAGCAAAGTTGAAGGATACAAAATCAATGTACAGAAGTCAGTTACATTCTTATACACTAACAATGAAGCAACAGAAAGACAAATAAAGAAACTGATCCCATTCACAATTGCACCAAGCAAGAAGCATAAAATACCGAGGAATAAATCTAACCAAAGATGTAAAAGATCTGTATGCTGAAAACTATAGAAAGCTTATGAAGGTAATTGAAGAAGATATAAAGAAATGGAAAAACATTCCATGCTCATGGATTGGAAAAATAAATATTGTCAAAATGTCAAAACTACCCAAAGCTATCCACACATTCAATGCAATCCCAATCATAATTGCACCAGCATTCTTCTCGAAACTAGAACAAGCAATCCTAAAATTCATATGGAACCACAAAAGGCCCCGAATAACCAAAGTAATTTTGAAGAAGAAGACCAAAGCAGGAGGCATCACAATCCCAGACTTTAGCCTCTACTACAAAGCTGTCATCATCAAGACAGCATGGTATTGGCACAAAAACAGACACATAGACCAATGGAATAGAATAGAAACACCAGAACTAGACCCACAAACATATGGCCAACTCATCTTTGACAAAGCAGGAAAGAACATCCAATGGAAAAAAGTCTCTTTAACAAATGGTGCTGGGAGAACTGGACAGCAACATGCAGAAGGTTGAAACTAGACCACTTTCTCACACCATTCACAAAAATAAACTCCAAATGGATAAAGGACCTGAATGTGAGACAGGAAACCATCAAAATCCTAGAGGAGAAAGCAGGAAAAGACCTCTCTGACCTCAGCCGTAGCAATTTCTTACTTGACACATCCCCAAAGGCAAGGGAATTAAAAGCAAAAATGAACTACTGGGACCTTATGAAGATAAAAAGCTTCTGCACAGCAAAGGAAACAACCAACAAAACTAAAAGGCAACCAACAGAATGGGAAAAGATATTTGCAAATGACATATCGGACAAAGGGCTAGTATCCAAAATCTATAAAGAGCTCACCAAACTCCATACCCGAAAAACAAATAACCCAGTGAAGAAATGGGCAGAAAACATGAATAGACACTTCTCTAAAGAAGACATCTGGATGGCCAACAGGCACATGAAAAGATGCTCAACGTTGCTCCTCATCAGGGAAGTACAAATCAAAACCACACTCAGATATCACCTCACGCCAGTCAGAGTGGCCAAAATGAACAAACCAGGAGACTATAGATGCTGGAGAGGATGTGGAGAAACGGGAACCCTTGCACTCTTGGTGGGAATGCAAATTGGTGCAGCCACTCTGGAAAACAGTGTGGAGGTTCCTCAAAAAATTAAAAATAGACCTACCCTATGACCCAGCAATAGCACTGCTAGGAATTTATCCAAGGGATACAGGAGTACTGATGCATAGGGGCCCTTGTACCCCAATGTTTATAGCAGCACTCTTAACAATAGCCAAATTATGGAAAGAGCCTAAATGTCCATCAACTGATGAATGGATAAAGAAATTGTGGTTTATATACACAATGGAGTAGTACATGGCAATGAGAAAGAACGAAATATGGCCCTTTGTAGCAACGTGGATGGAACTGGAGAGTGTGATGCTAAGTGAAATAAGCCATACAGGGAAAGACAGATACCATATGGTGTTTCACTCTTACGTGGATCCTGAGAAACTTAACAGAAACCCATGGGGGAGGGGAAGGAAAAAAAGAGGTCAGAGTGGAAGAGGGCCAAAGCATAAGAGACTCTTAAAAACTGAGAACAAACTGAGGGTTGATGGGGAATGGGAGGCAGGGGAGGGTGGGTGATGGGTATTGAGGAGGGCACCTTTTGGGATGAGCACTGGGTGTTGTATGGAAACCAACTTGACAATAAACTTCATATATTGAAAAAAAAATAATAATTTTGATATCTAGTACAAGAAGTTCACCTACATTGGGGATAGGAAAACGTCACAAAATTCACTGTTCTTACTGAGATTCAACTGTTTTTCTTGAGTACATGTCCCCCAAATTGCTGCCCTTTAGTAAATTTCCAGAGTTCTGGTGAAGTGGATTATGAAAATTTTTGCTAGTATTCTACTGTTTTTGTAGACAAAAGGATTTCTGGAGGCCCTTACTCTGCCATTTCTGCTGGCATCACTCTGATAAATAAATTTTTAAATATTGAATTTATATCCAACAATTTTGAATAACTCACCTACTAATCCTAACAATTTATCTATCAATACATTTGGAATGTCTATATGTACAATCATATTATTGGTGAATAGTGTCAATTTTATTTCATCTTTTGCATTCCTTATGTTTATTTTTTTTCTCTTATGAGGACCTCTAATACAATGTGTAATAGAATAAAATAATCCCTTGTCTTGCTGACAATTTCAAAGCAAAACTTTCTATGTTTGTGCTATTATGTAAAATGTTGTTATAGATATTTTTATTTACATTAAAACCTCTACCAGAATAAGTAACTGCTCTTTTGCTCAGTTTTCTAAGATTTCTATGTTATATTAATACTGAGTTTATCTGCATGTATTGAAATGAAACTATAATCATTATTATCCTTTGAACTTTTAATGTGGTGAATTACACTGATTTTCTAATATTAAAACAAACTTTGATTTTTTAGACAAATCCAACATGGCTATAATTTCTTCTTTTTTTACATTTCTGGAGTATTTTTGCTAATATTTTGTGCAGAATTTTGCATCCCTTATTCATGACTGAAGTTGACCTGCAATCTTCATCATCATTCTGTCCTTTTCAAATAGGGGTGGCATCAGTATTACACCAGACTTAATAAAGACTTGAGAAGTTTTTCACATTATCTGGAAGATTCTGTGTAAACTGGAATGCCATCTTCCCTGAGAATTTTCATTCTGAGAAATTTCTCAGGAGAAATCCCTGAGAATTATTCACCTGAGAAATCATTGAATCCTGGATTCCCTTTGTGAAGCAACTTTTGATTGCTAGTCCAATTATTTAAATTCAAGTTCTTCATTTCTTCTTAGTTGGTTATAGTAGCTTATATTTCTCTACGAATTTATCCACTCTGTCTAAAATTTCAAATTTATTAGCATAATATTTTCCATAGAACAGTGTTATAATTATTGATGTCTGTATCATTTATAATGATGCCACCTTTTTTATTCCTCATACTTGTGCCTCATACTTAAGTTAGGTTTTTTTTCCCGAGAATCAACTTCTGTCCTTGCTGATATGTTCAATTGCTGTTTTATTTTTTATTTTATTAATTTGTCTTAATTTCCTTACTTTTACTAATTTTTAGTTATTATTCTAACATCATGAGGAAGATTTTAATTCTTTTAATGCTATATGCATTAGAGGTTATTTTTCCTTTAAATACTACTCCTCAATGCATTTGAACATACATGTTTAAATTTATATGTTATCCAATATTTTGAGTAGTTTTCCAGCACAGATTTAATATGAATCACTTGGCCCACCATTTTGCCTAAAATAGAAACCAATACTCCTCTTTTATTGATGGAAACACTACATTGCTTCTGACTCATCCATTCTTAAAATTGTTTAAAAACATAGCATTCTCTTTCTCTGAATGGTTTTCATTTTTCCCAATGCCTATGATTTCAATAACTTACTATATTCTATCTCTACTAAGTAATTAGCCCATTATATTTCTCTCATCCTACACAGTAGACTTCCTTTCTGATCAATTTTATCCAGCAGCATGATCTTTGGCATCATTGCATAAAGGTCAGGAGATAATTTCCTTGTTCATATAAATATCTTTAATATGTACAAATATTTTTGAATACTCACATCCAGAGTTTCAGTAATTCACATCATCTGTATTGTGAGACTTGATGTATTTAATTTTAAATATAGAGCTTCCTAGGTTTTCCTTCTTACTCAGATTTTTCAAATCACAAGCCATCATGCATGCTCACCTGAAAACCCAAAACAAAGCAATCAGAACAAATTTTAAAATCATTCTGAGCTAACAACACAATGAAATACAAATGACTTAAACTACCGAAAGCAACAGGACATTCATATTCTTATGATTTTAGTGATAGAAGAAGAATATGCCATATGAGAAGTAAAGAGAAACAGCTGAAATTTTAACAATTGTATGTAGGCTAGTGTGACATACTAACATCCTAAGGAACCTCAGCTACAGATTGAATCTGTTAACACCTGCCATTTCCCTTAAATCTTCACGAAATATTCAGTAATACCAAATCCTGGGAATAGATAAGGGGAACTCAGGGAAATCCTCCTTAAGATGTGAGGAGTTTCCTGAATGTTCAAGGCAGCAACCTTCACAGGTTGGAGGTCAGGAAAAGGAAGATAAAAAAATACATATATATCAGTGGTACCTCACATTTTCAAATATCAAAGACTGGGGACACACCAGTAGAAGTGAGAAACACATCCACAGCATTCTAGGTCTTCACAGAGTTGAGAGCAGCTGCTCTCTGCATGCCATGGTGAAACCTCAGGGCTCAACAAGATCTACCAAGGCCCAGAGAGCAAATGGGGTGATACTAGAAAGCAAGAACAAAACAAAAAATTCCACAGCTGCTCTAAACCCTAGCAGCTGGGATGTAAAGCAAAAAAAGATTTCCCACATTTACAAAAACTGGTAGCTCAATTGTAAAACAGGCCAATTTCCAGAATGTCACCATTGATCATATCCCAGATTGCACTAAAGGAATGTCCTGATCTTAGGGTCAGATGTTTAAAGTCAATGGTGAAATAAATCAAAGCCACAGCAAAGCTGAGATCCAAATCATCTATAGATATGAATGACTTAGCCCACCTCTCTAGACACCTGAAAGAAATAATGGGCCCATTCTGGAGGTAAATATGATTTACTTCTGTCTCTACTTATATTTTATACAAAATATCAGTATATAATAAAAAAGTATAGGGCACATGAAAAAGGAAGAAAATGAAACCATTATTCAAGAGAAGAAATAGTTCATAAATACAGACCCAGAATTTTCCAAGATGATGGAATTAATTGTTAGGGATTTTAAAAATACTTTGGATTAAAGTGCTATGGGATATACTAAAAAAGGTAGATAGGATGTGTAAAGAGGTGGATAAATTAATCAGAGAGATGAAAGTTATAATTAAAGATAAATGGAAATATTCATGTTGAAAATTACTATGTGCAAAATGAAACATTTATTTAATGGATTTAACAGCAGAGAAGATCAGAAAACTTGAATGCAGATTATGTAAAGAGAATCCCAACTAAAACTCAACCATTTTTTTAAAGGGAACATAGCAAAATAATTACAAGTAATTGTGATCCCCAAAAAGTGAAAGGATAAGGCAGAATAAACAGTTGAGATAATGGCTGAAAACTTTCAAAAACTGGTGACAGACATCAACCCATTGATTAAAAATTCTCAGTGCAGCAAACAGGATAAATACAAAGAAAATCAGCATAATCAAATTCCTGAAAATCAAAGGTAAAGTACAATTCTTAAAATTAGCTGTTAAGAAAAGGCTCAATATAAAAGAAGAAAAGAATATGAATGATGGATATCATTTTACCAGAAATGATACAGGTGAGATGACAATGGAATGATGTCTTTAAAGTACTAATTGAAAAAAAAAAGATAAAATTGCCAAATGTAGAATTCTATCTCCTATGAAAACATTCTTTAACTATGAAAGCAGTATAAAGATGTTATCAAGGGGTACCTGGATGGCTCAGTTGGTTAAGCATCAGACTCTTGATTTCAGCTCAGGTCATGATTTCACAGTGCATGAGATGAATCCCCTCATTGAGCTTTGCACTGGCAGCATGGAATCTGCTTGGGATTTTCTCTCTCTCTCTCTCTCTCTCTCTCTCTCTTTCTTTCTCTCTCTTTCACTCTCTCTCTGTCCCTTCCTCACTCATGCTCTCTCCCTCTCTCTCTCTCAAAAATAAATAAATAGGGGCGCCTGGGTGGTTCAGTCAGTTAAGCATCCAACTTCGGCTCAATTCATGATCTCACAGTTCCTGGGTTCAAGCTCCATGTCCAGCCCTGTGCTGACAGCTCAGAGCCTGGAGTCTCCTTCAAATTCTGTGTCTCCCTCTCTCTCTTCCCCTCTCCCACTCACATGATCTCTTTCTCTGTCTCAAAAATAAACATTAAATAAATAAATAAACTTAAAAAAAGATGTTATCAAGTTATCCAAGAACTAAGAAAATTTGTCTCCAGTAAATCCACATTCTTAAAAAAAAAAAAAAAAAAAAAGGAAAGAAAGAAAAGAAAAGTAAAATAAGTGATTTAGGCTGCAAAGGATACCAGAGGAAATGCAAGGTCTTCAAGAAGGAATGAAAAGTAGCCAAAAGTATAGCTGAGTAAACATAAAACACTTTTAAAATGATCTTTCTTATATTTATTTTACATAATATTTATTCATTTTTTAAAGACTTGATGCTTATTCAAAAATAGTGACAAAGATTTTTGGAGGTTAGAGTTTATGTAGAAGTAAATTATAATAATCCAAAAAAGAAAAAGTGGGGAAAATAAATAGAATCATACTATTATAATTTTTATAATTTTTATAAGGTTCTTATTCATATCCTGATGTGGTACATTATTATTTAAAGTAGACTGTTACACTAAATGATTACTTTTGAAATTCCTAGATAAACCACTAAAATACAAAATACACATAATTAAAAACATCCATACAAGAGATAAAATGAGAATGAAAATGTTATTTGCCAAAAGAAGACAAAAAAGGAGAAATAGAGAAAATACAAACGAGATAAACAGAATACTTATCCCAACCATACTAATAATAAATGTAAATGGAATCACCATTCCAATTAAAAGACAGAGATTACTATGCTTAGGAGAAAAACAAGACCCTACTATAGGCTGTTTACAAGAAATAAACTTTAAGTATAAGGGCACAGACTGGTTGAAAATAAAAGTATGAAAAATATTCTCATGCAAACATTAGGCACAAGAATGCTCATATGACTGTACTTATTTCAGGCAAAGCTATCTTCAATACAAGAAAATTACTAGAAACAAAAATGGGCATTTGATAACAAACAATTTTTCAAGAAAACATAAAATCTCAAACACCTAATTACAGCAGAGCTCCAAAATATATTAATCAAATATGACAAAACTTATGGAAGAAATAAATTCATAATCAAAGTGCAGAACTTTAGTAAACTTTTCTTAGTAAATATTAGAATAAGTAGACTAGAATAGTTAGTAAAAATATAGAAGATTTTTCCAAAAAACTGTTAATCTGACCCAGATTTGACAATTATAGAATACTACTCTCATTGCAAACTCTACAACATGCATCTGGAACTTTCACTAAAACCATACAGTGGGTCTTAAATCAGTAAATATCAAGTAATTGTAATCTCACAGGGTACATTCTTAGACTACAACAGCTTTATATGCAAATTCAATAAATATATCTAGAAATATATTTACAATATATAGAAATTACACTTTTAATAAATAGAAATTATAATAAGTATGTATTTAAGTGACACATATTATTTAAAGTAATATTTAAGGAGCAAGACCTAAAAACTAGTACTTCACTTGAAGAAACTAAAAAAAGAAGAGTAAATTATATGCGAAGTAAAAGGAAAAAAATTAAAAATGAGTGGAAACCACTGAAATAGAAAAATGAACCAAAAATAGTGAAAACTGAGAAACGGAAAGGTTGGTTTTCTGAAAAGATTAACCTAGGTAGAATGATTAAGAAAAAAATAGAAAAACTTCAAATTAATATCAGAAATAAAAACATTAAAATGATAAATACATATTGTGGACAATAAAATAAAATCCAGATAAGTATAACACAACATCCAGCAAATGGATGGATTTCAAAAACATGTTAAATTAAAAAGCCAGGCATGGAAGAATATTTTCCAATAATTCCATTTAAATGAATTCTCTGGGCGCCTGGGTGGTTCAACTGGATGAACATCCAACTTCGGCTCAGGTTATGATCTCATGGTTTGTGAGTTTGAATGGGGGTTAGAAGGGTTTGGGAGAAATGACTGAAAAGGCACATAAGAGAAATTTCTGGTGTGCTGGAAATGGCCTATATTTTGTTTTCTTTGGTGTTTACACAGGAGTATAAATTATTAAGCAATTAAGATATATGTATTTTATTCCTTGTTAACTTTACCTCAATTAAAAAAAAAAAAGTAGACCTTCCTTACTTGCATCCTAGTTTAGAAGAGAGACTGAACCCTGTCACTGCCTTACTTTTGATATCTTTATAATCCAATATTTCTCCTTTGCTTAGCTTTCTCTCAAGCCACTAGCCATATATATCCTCCCCAAATATGATTTTCCCTCTACAGAAGTTTTTCCCGAAGTTATTTGTACATTCTGGAAAACTATCCTCCTTGACCTATCTAAATTCTTCTGATTTCTCAAAGTTCAATTCTAACCCTCTTTGAGTCATGCCCATTTGTTCTTGCTGTTATTATTATTATTATGACTACTAATAATAATTATCACTTATTAGCATTTTACATGCTGTAACATGTATGTTTCACATGTTTAGTCACTTCTCCTAGCAATCATGAGAGATGTAAACTAATGGTCAAAAACAATTTGCAAAATATTGCACAACAAGAAAGAAGCAGAGCCAAGAATGTCTAACTATGAAGACTGAACTCATAAGCCCATTGGACTACCTTCAATCATGTGCTTTCTTTTGGTCAGTACAAGTAAACACTTGAATATAGTGGGGCTTTTTTGTTGTTGCTGCTGTTCTCAAGAATAGTAACCAGGGCTATTGTTTCTCTAACTTCTCCTAAAATACTTAACATATTTGTGGTCACACACACAACTAGGGAAATAGTTGCTGACTGATTGAAAGTAGTTGACCTGAGTTTATTCATCTATAAAGCAAACAGTTTATAGCAGCTGAATTCCAAGTCCCTTTTACTTCTAATATCCTTCATTCTAGAATCTCCCATCTCCCTTTGTTTGAAATATTTTTTCCTTATTAACTGGCTAGATATATGCAAAGGAAAATAAGAATGAGACTCTCAAAGAGTTGTGCTATGGAAAAAACAAAATTATGAGTATTTTAAGGAAGCCAGAACTAAGAGAGAGAGAGAGATTGAGAGAGGATATTGACTATAAGGAAATAAGGCTGAGTGGGGTGAGACTCAAAGTTGGTACTCAATTAGGGCACAAGCAAAAGGAAAAGCGCCAAACAGAACCCAGTAAAAAGAAAGTAATAATTTTCTTGTGTCCTTTCTTAACTACAAGGGGCAGTAAAGCTACCCACTTCATGTCAGTCTTCTGAGATAATGACAAATAAATGCACATAAGATGATGACCTTTTATTTTTTTATATTTTCTTTATATTTTTTTAAGTTTTTATTTAAATTCCAGTTAACATACACTGTAATATTAGTTTCAGGTGTACAATATAGTGATTCAACACTTCCATACAACACCCAGGGCTCAGGTACAAGTGCACTCCTTAATTCTATCACCTATTTATTATGTTAACTAACTGGAATTTAAATAGAAACTTAATTTTTTTTAAAAAGACAATGACCTTTTAAACCAGAACTTACAGTGGCACAAACAACGTGGAATAGCTCCATTTCCTATTTAATAAGTATATACTCTTAGCCAGGGAGCATTTTCTTTTCTTTCCAGCCTAGTAGAAAGGAATTGCTTGAGCATCTCACAGTCAATCTCTAAAATATTTCCAGACTTTTCCCCCTCATTTTTTCATTTTATCTCATTCCCAGGTAACTGGAAGTTAACCAGGGGGAAAATCCAATTTCTTATGTAGTTTCATTTAAAAACCGAAAACAGTTTATCAAGTTGAGTAGGTTCCTTTGTACGTTTTTACTCTATGAACAATTTATTCCTGAAGAGTAATTGAGAAGTAACTTGTGGGAAAGAATATCACACAATAAAGACCTCTATATTTGGAGAGAAATTCACTTTGCAGTAGTGAGGGAAAATTGAGTTGCTCAGTATTTTGGTCAATGCACACAATTATAAAAAGTGTTATGGAAAAAACAAATAGCTTCTCAACTTTCTGGTACCAGTTCACTGTTTAATCTATATTCTGTGTAACCTCAGAACTTTGGGGGTCTTATCTTCTCATCATACTATGGAGCAAGATACCCAGTTATTTTGTACATAAATGGAGGACTCAAGACTTTGAAAATAAAGTGGAGCTCCAAGATTCCAGTGGCAAAATGTGACTCTCACAGCATGTGACCATAAAGACCAAAGGAATATTATATAGAATAAGTTATAATTTCCTCCCAAACCTCCCCCATCTCTTGACCAATCTACCAACCATGAATCTAGAAGAGAAAGTACCTGGTCATTTAGAATTTGTCCCAGAAAGTTTGGAGTACTAACTAGTCCTGTAGGATCAGGGATTTTCGATGTTAGATACGATCATCAAAATAACAATTAAATATTTACATATTAAATATACTAAAATATAAAAATAACAAAAAAGCAACAATAATAGTTGTGTCATAATATCTAATACTTGAGAACTTACATACATTACCTAATTTAATTTTCACAACTTTCTTAAGTAGGTATTATTGTGGTACACATTTTATAAAAGAGGAAGGCAAGACTTGGAGAGATATATAGCACCTATGGGCATGGTTTACACCTTTTGGGGCTCACCCACTCTCGTATTGCTAGATATTTTATCAATTATATTATACTGAAAATTATTTCATATGTTTAATGTTTTCTCTCAGAAGAAAAGTTTCTGAGACTGTGGAAGCAAGTTCTTCATTATTTCTTCATTCATTATTTTCAGAATAGTTTACAAAAATTTCTATACATGTTTATAGTGTTAAAATAATGCAATATTTCCATTTCTGCTTTTTCAGCATATGTAATAAGTAGATACTGTCTGAAAAGAGGTTGTGAGTTGTGCTGATAGTATATGAATAGAGATAAGCTGAATATATTCATAACTTAGTTACCAATCAGTTTATAACTCAACTGAAAGATACCAGCCATCATAGTGATTGATTTGTAAACCTCTTTGAGATATAACTCACATACCATACAACATGGTATGTTGTACTATTTAAAGTGTACAATTCAATATTTTTAGTATATTCACAGAATTATGCAATGATCTCAATCTATTTTAAAATATTTTGTCTTCCCCAAAAGAAATCCCATACCCATTAACAGTAAATAGCTGTTCCTCTCCAACCTCCCTCCTCTCCCTCCACCAGTCCTAAGCAACCACTATTTCACTTTATGTCTGTATAAATTTCCTATCCTGTACATTTCATATAAATGTAAATATGTAATCCATGATCTTTTATGACTGGATTTTCCTACTAAGGAATTTTTCCTACTAAGAATATCGTAAAGATTCATCTATGTTGAATTATTGATTCACTATACTGTATACCTGAAACTAATATAACACTATAGGTTAACTTACTGGTGTTTTAAAAATAAATAAATAAATAAATAAATAAATAAATAAATATTCATCTATGTTGTAACATGTATCAATATTTTCTTTTTATTGAAGAATAATATTCCATTGAATGGATATACAACATTATATTTTCTCATTCATCAACTAATGGATATTTCAGTTGTTTCCACTTTTGACAATTATGAATTATGCTATTATAAACATTCTGTACAAAGTGACATAGGTTTTCATTTCTCTTGGATATATAACCAGGAGCAGAATTGCTAGGCTATATGGTAACTCTGTTTTTTTAACTTTTTGAGGGACTGCCAAACTGTTTTTCATAGCAACTGCCATTTTACATTCCCATCAGCAACGTATGAGAACTTCAAATTCTTTATACTCTTGCCAAGAGTTATCATTATCTGTCTTTTTAATGTAGCTGAGAATTTTTTCATATGCTTAATGGTCATTTATGTGTCTTCTTTGGAGAAATGTCTATTTAAATTTTTTGCCCATTTTAACAACTGCTATTTATTTTTTATTGAGGTAAAACTCACACAATATAAAATTAATCATTTCAAAGTATATAGTTCAGTGTCATTTAGCACATTCATAATATAGTACAAGAATTATTTCTAATTCCCTCCCAAAAAGCAAATGTGTGACATAAGTCATATTATTTGTATAAACTATGTAGACAAATTGGTACGGTATGTCTCAAGGCTCTAAGTGTGCAAAATATTCTTATCAGTCAGAGCATTTCATGAACTCAGCTGAGAGTTGGCCAAAGGTCAATAATGAAAATAGGCCCTTCCTGGGAACATGCAAGAACTGAATAACAGCCCTGATGGACTGATTCTTTCTCACACAATTATACACAAAATATATACATAATTCTTAAAACTCAATGATAAGGCAAAAAAAAAAAAAAAAAAACCTAATAGAAAGGGCAAAAAGCCCTAAACAAGCATTCAGTAAAGAAGATATATAAATGGCCAATAAGCACTGGAAAAGATGCTCATTATTTTTACTCATCATGGAAATGCAAATTAAACCACGAGATACCACTAGACATGAAGAAAATAAAATAGAATTGAAAAGACTGACAATACCAAGTGTCAACTTGAATAAAGAACACTCTCAAGTCTCATATATTGCTGGTAGGATTATAAAAAGGCACAGCCACTTTGGAAAATAGTTAATATACACTTAACATAACATTCAGCAATTCCTCTTTTAGTATTTACCCAAGAAAATTGAAATATATGCCAACACAAAGACTCAATTGTTCATAACAGGTTGTTCATAATAGCCCTAAACTGTCAACAATCCAAATATCCATCAACAGGTGAATAGGTTTACAAATTGTGGTATATTCTCACAAGGAAATCCTAGTCAGAAATGAAAAAGCTTGAACTTCAGATACACACAATACTGATACACACAACATCATAAATGAGTACTGAAAACACTCTGCTGAGCAAAAGAATCCAGCCATGACTGATAGTTTATGAAATTCTACAATAGGCAACCCGTCTGTAATGTCAGATAAGATCAGTCATTGGCATCCTAAAGTTAAAGATGGGAGAGAAAGGTTGACTGAAAATACCAGAGAATTTTGAGGAGTAAAGAAAATGTTCTACCTTGATTAGAGTTATAGTTGTATACATTTGTCAAAACTTATCAAACAGAACCTTTAAAATGATTGTATTTTATGGTATGCAAATATAAATACAAATACCTCACAAAACTAGATTTGTAAACAATGAAGCTGGGCCACTAGATTAATGCTTAATTGCATTTTACCACTTGTCTTCCAATTATATGAGTAAATGAATCTTCTTACTTTTAAACCAATTAGAATTGATCTTCTGCTACTTGATAGCATCTTTACTAATACATCTCATCAATTACTTAATATATAAACCTATTCATATAATCCCACTTTACCAATACATCTCATCAATCATTTAAGTAATATGTAAACGTATTCATATAATCCCATTATTTTATGTACAAAACGCATGTATATCAAACAATTAGGTTTTAAAAATAATTTTCATACACTTTTACAGTTTCAACCATATTTATACTTTAACCTACATTTTAACACATATTCAATTCCTAACCAAAAATGAGCTTTTAAAATTTAAAATTATGCACTTTCTCTAAAAAATGGAATTTAGGGGTGCCTGGGTGGCTCAGTCGGTTAAGCGTCCGATTTCAGCTCAGGTCACGATCTCGCAGTCCGTGAGTTCGAGCCCCACGTCGGGATCTGGGCTGATGGCTCAGAGCCTGGAGCCTGCTTCCGATTCTGTGTCTCCCTCTCTCTCTGCCCCTCCCCCGTTCATGCTCTGTCTCTCTCTGTCTCAAAATAAATAAACGTTAAAAAAATTTTTTTAATAAAAATAAAAAAAAAAAAAATGGAATTTAAACTAAATTAAAATCATTAATTGTTAAGTGGTATATATGTAAAATTTGCCTTTAAATAAATATTAGATACTTAACTAAAATATATACATACTATGAATTTCATCACATTCTGATCTGAAATTCTGTAATATTTTGACTTCAATATCAATATCCAAAAATATTAATTAAAAAAATTTCCAATATGTCAAAAAAGATTTTATATAGATAATGATGGATAGATGGATAAACAGAATTTTTTAGTTGATTTGTGGTATAGACAATGTAAATATTATGGAAAACATTACATTCACAGGTTACTAAACATCACAGGTTACTACATTTAGCTGTTTTTTTCCCCCTTCCTTGAATGCTAGTAAGTGATAAATGACTAGAGCTCTCTCTTTTCACTCTTTCATCTAGTGCTCTTTGCTATCAATGACTAGCTTAAAGAAAGTAGTAAAATGACACATAAGATACAGATTGCATAATCAACCCAGGAATGATTCCCATATAAGGAGTGTCCATTTATTCCTAAATTGTGTTCTTCTTCTTTGTCTGCTTTTCCTCTGTATTTTTTCCCTAAAAACACTACACTGGAGAGTAGCAAAAAGACTGTCATTTTGTCACTTTATTTGGATCGGGTACCTACTTACATTTCAGCAATGTGTTAAACCACTTTGCAAACGAATCTTAGAAACTGCTTCTAAAGTGATCCAATTTTAAGGGTGCCTGGGTGGCTCAGTCAGTTAAGCGTCCGACTTCAGCTCAGGTCATGATCTCACGGTTTGTGAGTTTGAGCCCTGCATCAGGCTCTGTGCCTGGAGCCTGCTTCAGAGTCTGCATCTCCGTCTCTCTCTGCCCCTCCCCTGCTCACACTCTCTCTCTCTTTCAAAAATAAACATTAAAAAAAATAAATTTAAAGTGATCCAATTTTTATCTGAATAGCCATGGGATCATTTTATACTCTGGAATAAAAGTTGATTTTTTTTTCCTTTTTTATTAATTAATAGACTAAGCAGATACTCATGCCTGGCCAAACTAAGCTGCTTTATATTCTTGTGTGATGCAGTAATGGTAATACTGAGTTCTAATTCAGTTGATTGGTATTATGAATTGAATTGTTTGTGTCTTCTCAAAATTCTTATGTTGAAAGCATAATGTCCAAGGTGAAAGTATTAAAGTATTAGGAACTGGGGCCTTTGGAAGGAGATTAAATCTCTAAGAATGGAATAAGAGGCCTGACTGAGTTCCTCAGCCCTTCCGCCAGGTGAGGACACAGCTAGAAGCCAGCAGTATACAATCCAGAAGAGGGCCTTCACCAGGACCTGACCATCCCAACACTCTGATCTCAAATTGCCAACCTCCAGAATGGTGAGAAAGAAATTCCTGTTGTTTATAATAAGCCACTCAGTCTGTGGTATTTTGTTACAGTGGCCAAACAAACGAAGACAGTTGGCATATTCCTACATCAATTCTCTCTTGCAGTGCTTTTGCAATAGAGCTCTCTACAAAAAGTCCAACTACACTAAATAAATAAATGAATTTGTTATTGCCCTATAATGTATTTTTTCCCTTCAACAGGTTAAGGAAGAAAATTTTCTATATTCAGTAAAAACATGTTCTGAAATACAAGAATCTTACTAAATAAATATCTAATAAGTAGTACAGAAAAATATGAGAAAATAGTGGTCAAAGCATGGGATTCCAAACCAGGCAGACTTGAGCTCAAAAGGGTTTTCCACTTAGCAGCAAAATTACCATGGAGACACTTAACCTCTCTAAGCTTTATTTTCCTAATCTATTAAATAGACAAATTAGAGTAATTATTAGGACAAAATTAAATTACAAATAAAATGAAAATCTACTTAAGCAAAGTGAACAAAGTGACACATGTTAGTGTTCTATAAAAGATAACTTTTATTCTTAAAAATCACTGTTATTACTTGTATTATTCTTTCCAGGCCCTAATAATAACATTTTATTTTCATTATTTGCTAAACTATTGGAGTGCAAAGATAAGGCATCAGAAATGGTTTTGTGGGTTCACAGCCTACTGCAGAAACAAGACATGCTAATGGATGGTGAGAATATAGTGAGATTATCTCTGTCATGGTATGAAAAATGTGCCATGGTATTCCAAGGAAAAAATATATTACAGATTAGTTCTACCTCAGAGTAGGAGAAGGTGATAACTGTTGCAAAGATGACAGAAAAATTCTCATTACTGTTAGGACATTCAAGTTTCCTCATAAACTACCTGTATGGGTCTGTTAACATTTGAGTCTCCCATTTTCCACAATGACTACTTTAAACTTTATCCACCTCTCCTCACATTTATATTGTCTCCTCTCTACTCCACATCCTCAGCAGACAACAGGGCTTCATGGTTTTGGAGGAAATAGAAGCCATTAGGTTAGAATCCCATTAATTTCATTTTTCCTAATATGAGAATCTGTGTATAATAGAACCTAACAATACCCTTTCATTCCTGTCACACTGAAGGAACTTAACCTCCATGTGTACTTTGGATCTCATTTCCTTAGGAAACTATTGCTGGATCCTTCTAGTTGGCTTTTAAATGTTAAGTGTCTCGAAAGAAAGAAAGAAGAAAGAAAGAAAGAAAGAAAGAAAGAAAGAAAGAAAGAAAGAAAGGAAGGAAGGGAGGGAAAGAAAGAAAGAAAGAAAGAAAGAAAGAAAGAAAGAAAGAAAGAGAGGGAGGGAGGGAAAGAAAGAGAGAGAGAAAGAAAGAAAGAAAGAAAGAAAGAAAGAAAGAAAGAGGAAGAAAGGAAAAACAAACATCTCCAGTCACTTCCTGATTTTCTCCCCTTTACAACCGAACTTCTTTAAAGAGTTTTCTATGCTTAGTATTTTTTCCTCACTCTCACTCTTCATCTTACTCTAGTCTGGTTTATGTCCCCATCGCTTCATAGAAATAGCTCTTTTAAAGGCAACCAATAAATTTCATTTGACTAATCCCAAGAGAAATATTTCTTACTCAACATCTGGGGAGCATGTGTAATATGCATGATGCTCTTTTCCTTGACACATTTGTTTTCTTGGCTTACAGGTCACAATGTTGCTTTTGTTTCCACAACTGATTACCTCCCTGTCTCCTGTGTGGGCTTACTGACCTCCACTTGACCATTAAATATTAAGATTCTTTAAGTTCCATCCTCTTCTCATGCCATAGTCACCATAAATGATGTCATCCATGCCCATGACTTTAATTACCACCAATATACCAATGAGTCCTATCCAACTGCAAACTTGGCATCTCCCATTAGTTGTCTCAAAGGCATATCAAATTCTACACATCTAAAACCCAATTCATGTTCTCCACCTCCCACCACCACTTTATAATCTACTTAGCATGGTGGTGTTCCAATGTGTGACAAAGCATGAACAGTGATAAACCAAACACCTGCTTTAACTAACCCATTGTCCTTATCCCCCAATCTGTTACAAATCATATCTATTTTAGCTCCTGAATATCTCTTACTTTTGTTTTTCTCTATTTCCACTGCCACCCCCATAGTCCAAGATACACTTTCTTCTCATTCCAATAACTATAATATCTTCTGTAGCCATTTTCTATTACCAAGTAACAAGTTATCATAGACTTAGTGTGTTGAAACACCACCAATCTATTAGTTCACAATTTTGTACATGAAAAGTCCAGAATGGGGCAAGAATAGATAGGTTCTCTGCTCATGACATCAAAAAACTGAAATCAGGGTGTCAGGTAGGCTGAGTTCTTATCTGTGGGCTCCGAGGCGGGGGGGCGGGGGGGGGAGGGTGGGGAATCTACTTTGAAGCTCATTCTTGTTATTGGCAGAATTAAGTTCCTTGCAGTTATAGGACTGAAGTTCCTATTTCCTTGCTAGTGTCAGCCAGGGATTGCTCTCAGCTCCTTCATTCTTTTCCTTTCATCTTTAAGCCATCAATGGCACATAAAATCCTTGTGCTTTGAATTTCTGACCTCCTCTTCTGCAACCTGCTGAAGAAAATTTCTGACTTTTAAGTGATTTTAAGTTCAGGTTGGATCCACACAGATAATCTACCTATTTAAGGTTAACATATTTGGGAACTTAATTCATCTAAAATATCATCTAAATATCTTCATCCAAATAATTCATCTAAAATATCTTCAAAGGAGTATCAAGATTAGTATTTGACTAAACAACTAAGAGAAGGTATTTGGACACCAAGAACAAGAATCTTGAAGGCCATCTAAAATCCTGCCTACCATAGTTTCTATGCTTTTTATTATTCCCCTCTTACAGTTTACTTCAACCAAAGTCATCACTCTATACCCCATCCTTGACACTGAACACGCTCCATGGTTTGTTTATTTGTTTGCTTCTTTGGTTGGTTGTTTGGACGGGGTCATCTATGTAACATAAAATGGAAAGTAGAAATGTCTTTGTATAATTTTGATTAAAAAAGCATAATACAATTTACACACACATGGATGATAATCATCTAGCATAAGAGTCACCAGCAAGGAAGAATTGCATCAGGCCCAAACAAAATAGCCTCAAATATTAGACTACTCATTTTAGAATGACATGATAGTATAGGGCACTGGGGTGGCTCTGTTGGTGAAGTGCCCAACTCTTGATTTTGGCTTGGATCATGATCTTATGGTTCATGAATCTGAGTCCCATGTCAGGCTCTGTGCTGACAGTGTGGAACCTGCTTATGATTCTCTCTCTCTCTCTCTCTCTCTCTCTCTCTCTCGGGGGAAAAAAAAAAAAACTTAAAAAGAATGACATGATAGTTCAATGATCTGAATTGTAAATCTAATTTGAGTATGTAAGTAGCCAGTCCTGGGAACCACCTTGGGAAACAGTTTATATAGACAATTCAGTGAAAGCTGAGTGGAAACCTGGTAGAATAAATATATATATATAAAACAAAAAGAGGGCTGGGGTTTTGCAAAAATATAAAAATTCAAACATGCATATTAACAACTCTGTGATACTACAGATCTGTTACTTCTCTCACTGACACAGTTGCTTATGTCAGTGTAAGTAAATAATATATTCATTAGTTAAGCCATCAACCAATTGGTATGCTTACAAAGACCGCTTTTAAGATGAGAAAAAAAATGGTTTACTGTCTTAGCAGGACAATTAATTGAAATGGAATTTTTGTGTTGTAGACAGCCAGTAGCTATATGGAATGGTTTTAATTGTTATGGTGACCAAGGACAGGAGGGCTGCCTGGCAAATGAGCTAGAAAATTTACTGTCAACAGAAGTAATGAAGTATGTATGTGCATAATATGGGAGGAACAACAAACAGCTTGTGATAAAATAGAAAAACAACATGAAACTTGGGAGGCTAGAAAGGCATACTTGAAGTATATGGTGAAGAATCTCATTTTCCTTGACTACAGCAAAGGCTTTAGCATAGGCTGAAACTTGGGCAGCAGTGCAATGGTTTCAGAGATTCTCTATCTCTTAGCATGCAATAAGCATCCTTTACAGAGGCTTCCTGGGTGCAGAAGGACATGCCATGTGGCCATGCTTTAGCAAAGAAACCACACCACTCTTTCTCTGTCCCACACTCACATTGCTTTACTTTATTTTTATGGGGGCAAGCTGAGCTAATCTTTGTAGAATTTGGGTCAAAATAAACTGCTTTGGCATCAAAACGTCCAATCTTAAGTGCTAGCTGCTCAGAAGAGTAGTATAAAAGCCAGGTGCCTACGCCTGGAGATACAGGCACTCTCTCCCACTGGGAATAGGAGACCTTAATTCATTAGTTGAGCAAGCCAGAAAGATCATCTAAGATGCTATCAGAGAAATTCTGAATACATCTCCTCATACCATGATAAAAGAAGTACTTTATTCTCCAGGTTGGGAGAAGCACTGGAGATTTTCCAAACAGGTAACAGACATAATTGAGTCTGTGTTTAAAAAAATAACCAGCAACAACATGAGAGATAAATTTGGTAAGAGAATGTACACAAGAAGTAGAGATACTACAAAATAAGCCAGACTATGAAATGGGCAAATATTCTGGAAAAAAAAAAAGGATGGATTTTAGAGACATTCTAGATATCGAACAAAACTTTAACTTAGTCATCCTGATTTTCATTAAACCACTACTCAATCATCCAATCAGTATTCCCACATACACTCTTCTTGGATCTACACTTAGGCTTGTTGCTAGGACATTAATATCATTAACAACCCAAAGAATCTTCTGGAATTCTTCCACGCTTAATTCCTTAGACATCAACCTAGCCATGAAATATGTAAATAGAATATAGGTTTTATACAAAATAAACACTCAAGCAAAATATATATTAGTTAAAGCATTTCGAAAGCTGTATTTTTTTTTAATTTTTTATGTTTATTTTTGAGAGAGAGGGAGAGACAGAGCGTGAGCAGGGGAGAGACAGAGAGAGAGGAAGACACAGAATCCAAAGCAGGCTCCAGGCTCTGAGCTCTCAGCACAGAGCCCAACACGGGGCTCGAACTCACAAACCGCGAGATCATGACCTGAGCCGAAGTTGGATGCTCAGCCGACTGAGCCACCCAGGCGCCCCCAAAAGCTGTAAAGTATTAAACAAATGTAACAAATCCCTGATGCCTTATCTTCCCTAGGCAGATTCAACCCCACTTCTATCTGATCACCTAACTATGCAAATCTAGAGAATAAGATTAATCTATCCAGGGTCCTTTGACTTCCCTGAGTATCAGGATGGCCTTTCAGGTAGTCCAGAATATTGATCTTCATTGAATGATATTCCAACCTGGGATCTTGTCCTTTGGTCATTTCTGCTTTCTCAGTAACAAGAGACTGCTTACTCTTTCTGATCTATTGGTAGCCTCCTAATCTGCTGATAGAATCACAGATCATTCAATTCAATCCAAATAATTTTTATTAAGCATTTACTATCTATGCAGCATGACATAGTAGACACAGTAGAAGAAGTCACAGTAAGTGAGTGACTATTACTATCCCTAAGTAATCTCTAATCCAGTAAGGAAGATAGGCAATCAATTTAATGTACTGTCAAAAGTTAAAAAAATTAAAGTATATATAAAGTGCTATGGGGTATAAAGTAGATATCAAATTGTTAGCCTTTCTTTTCCCTATAGTAATTTTCCAGAAAGCCTTACCAAAAACTGACATCTGAATTTATTTCAGAGGCAATTCACACTGAAATAACATAAATTGAAGGAAATAATGTAAGATCAGCTATTCCTAACATTATCAAAACCAAAATTTCCAAATATCTCTATATGAGAGTAGTTTTACTTTAATTTTACCTTGTTTGGAAAACAGAATGACAAAAAATTTTGCCTTTAGCTTTGTCAATATTTTACAAATTAAATTTTACGTGTATCTATTAGGAAAAAATGCACTGCAAAAAGTCTTTTTAATGATTAAGGTATTTTCCTTTCATTTAATGGACATTTAAAATTAATTATTTTAATTTTACTAATCACAGGAGCATCTATTTATATTTGAAAAATCAAAGTACATGTATAAGAGGCCACTTTCAGTTTAGAGAAAATATTTCATGCATTTAAGGATTTACATTTTCTTTGTTAACTCCAGTGACTTTACAGGCTCCCAGAGATTTGAAGTATATAACTTGAGAGTCACTGACCTCAGTGGCCTATAGTTCAGAAAAGGAATCAGAACCCTTTGGATCTCTGGGGCACTGAGAAAGAATTAGAAAGTGTATGGGAAGCTAGAATTGAATTAAGAACAATCATAGGTGTTGTATACTCAGGAAGTCTGTGTGACTGAGTTGTTGTATTTTTTTTTCCCTTCATCTAAATTAAGTCCCTAATATAAAATGTTAAAATTAGTGGGGACATTAAAAATTTCCTTTCTTGGTTCTTCTTATTTTACAATGAGGAAACTGGAACTCACAGAAGTTAAAATACTGCTAAGAGTTACTAGCCATGTAATCAAAAGTATGACCTAGTTTTTTTTTTTTTTTTGAATCTAAATATATTGTCTTATCCAATCCATTAAATTAAAGGAAAATACTATAATGATTAAAAAGATTGTAGTGCATTTTTTCCAGTAAATATATGTAAAGTTTAATTTGTGATTTATTGACCAAGCTAAAGGTAAATTTAAATGCTAATTATGTAGAAAAAACTGGTTATAAAGAATATAAAATCTATATTGATAATACTTTGCATACATGTAAGTTTGTTTGGAAACTTGAAAAGACAAATTGGTACATTATCCTTTCCAAGAATGGGAGCCCCAAATAAACCACAAACAAATTAAAGTTTGTTTCCTCCAAGAAAGATTTGTGTCTGAAAGATTTGTGAATTCACTGAGCATTTTAGGTCAGAATAATTATTCAGGAGAAGAAATATTGGACAGTACAGGGACTGACACTTCATCCCTATTTCTACAATAATTACTTGGCTTCATTTCCTAAAGTCTTAGATGAGGAGCTAATTTCCTGTCTGTTGTTCTGACTATAAATGAGATTGTCATTTGCTTCTGTTTAACTCTAATCAAAAGTAATAACCACTTAACTATGACTATTTAATCAAGTTTTGATCAAAATCACCTGTCACTGCCAATACCAATAATAGAATTTAAAATATATATTATAGGGGCACCTGGGTGGCGCAGTCGGTTAAGCGTCCGACTTCAGCCAGGTCACGATCTCACGGTCCGTGAGTTCGAGCCCCGCGTCGGGCTCTGGGCTGATGGCTCGGAGCCTGGAGCCTGTTTCCGATTCTGTGTCTCCCTCTCTCTCTGTCCCTCCCCCGTTCATGCTCTGTCTCTCTCTGTCCCAAAAATAAATAAACGTTGAAAAAAAAAATTTTAAAAAATATATATATATATATATAATATATGTATATTATACATACATTAGATAGATAGATAGAGAGAGAGAGAGAGAGAGAGAGAGATATTTATCCAGGATTCTATGTTGTGTTTCAAACCACAAGTCCTACATTGTATTTCTTTAAAGAGCACTCATATTCTTTTACAGAATTGACCAATGGCAATTCTTTTTGTCACCAAGAGGCTAGTAATTCAAAGTTTAGGAGGGACAAGGCTTTTGCATCATGCAAAAGAGAAAGTTGGAACTGAGAACACTGCATAAAGATATGTCACTTGTTACAACACTGGGATGAGACTCTCCCTCCCCAATGCCATGAGACATTGGAACTATTGAATCAAGACTACAAAATAAGTATTTATTTTTTTAATGTTTACTTATTTTTGAGAGAGAGAGAGAGAGAGCAGGGAGGGGCAGAGAGAGAGGGGGACAGAGGATTTGAAGTGGGCTCTATGCTGACAGCAGAGAGCCCAATGCAGGGCTCAGACTCATGGACCATGAGATCATGACCTGAGCCAAAGTCAGATGCATAACCAACAGAGCCACCCAGGTGCCCCTACAAAATAAATATTTAAAATAAAATTAAGATATAACTATTTGAAATAGAACAGAAAAAATGTAACAAAAATTATAAACATAATGAAAAGTTAAATCACAATAGGTACAGCTGGCATAATAGTTATTAAATTAGAAACTAGATATTCAATTAGTCAGGTCTAGAAAATATTTTAAAAATTAGGAAATATAGAATGTATAAAGACAAAACCTATTATAAGTTAGTAAGAGTCCCACAAGGACTTGGCAGTGGGAAGAAAATGGCAGTGGAAAATAAACCAAAATAAAACAAAACAAAGCATAGCTTCATCAGGTAAAATTCCCAATAATCTTGAGTTTGGACCTGGAAAAGAAGATTATATAAAAGGGAAGTCATGGCAGTGTAAAAACTGAAGGCCAGAAAAAGCAAAATTCAGAGTATAAACTGCCCAAATCACTGCTAACTGTAACACTATGAGAGATGGGATAGATCCCAAAGGAGACAGAGGAAAAGCTACAGAGACCACAAAAGATATCTACTCTTGATTTAGGGCTACATACAAGAATGTCAACCAACTCCAAGCAAGATTTAAAAATAAAAATAAAAGCTCTTCTAGACACATCATACTCAAACCACTGATAGCCAAAAATAAAGGAAAATCTTAAAAGCAGGCGGAGAAAAATGGTACATTATATTCAGAATAACAATGTTTAAATAACATATAATTTATCAGAAGCTCTCAAAGACAAAAGACATTGAAATGACATATTTAAAGGCCTCAAGGAAAAAAGTTGTCAACTAATAATTTTATATCCAGGGAAGATAAACTCTAAGGATGAAAATGAAATGAATACATTTTCATATAAATAAAAAATAGATTTTATAGCTCACAGATGTGTACTATAAGATACACTGAAGTAAAATAGTCTAGAAAGCAACTTGTGTGTACAGAAAAAAAAAATAAACACAAATGGTAAAGATGTGAATATATATAAGTAAAGATACAAAAGATCAAATGACACCAAAAAACACATAAACCTAAATAGTAGCTATGTGAGGAAATGGATGTGTTCACCTTCTTGTGGTAATCATTTTGCAATATATATGTATATCAAATTATCATGTTGTATATCTTAAACTTACACAATGTTATATGTCAATTATATTTCAATAAAGCTGGGGAAAAATAACCACATTAACCTAATTGCAAATTATTTAGGACTATACTCAACAACTAAAAATGCATACTCTTTTCAAGTGCTCATAAAATGTACATGAAGAAAGACCATGCAATGGACCATAAAATAAATCTTAAAAATATTTTAAAAGATTAAAATTTTATACAATGTCTTCCCTGACCAAAATGGAATTAAATTACAAATCATGAAAATAATATATCTAGAAAAGTTCCAGGTATCTAGAAATTGAACAATTTACATTTAAACAACTCATAGGTCAGAAAGAAATTACAAAGAAAATTAGAAAATATTTTGAATCATTGATAAAAGCACAACACATCAACATCTTTGGGATGCAGCTAAAGCAGTACTTAGAAGAAAATGTTAGTTATTAAATGCGTATAGAAGAAAAGATCTCAAATCAATGACCTCTTCTCCACTAGAAACTAGTGAAAGAACAGCTAATTACACCAAAAGCAAACAGAAGGGAAAAAAAATAATAAACACAAAGGTAGAAACCAATGAAACTGAAAACAGAAAACTCATTAATAGAATCAATGAAACCAAAGTTTGTTCTTTAAAAAGAACAATTAGATTGAAGACCTCTATTAAGGCTTATCAGGAAAAAAGAAAACACAAATTATCTACCAGGCGTGAAAAAAAGGAAATCACTATAGATCTTGAGATGTTGTGAACAACTTTACACCAAGAAATAAATAAATGAACAAATCCCTTGAAAGCTTACTCAAGAAAAAATACATAACCTTATAACGTGAATAAGTCTATACATATTAAAGAATGAAATCCATACCTGAAAACCTCACAAAGAAAATTTCAGGCCAAAATAGGTTCACTGGTGAATTCTACAAAACATTTAAGGATGAAATACCAACTTTACATACCATCTTTCAGAAAACTGAATAGGAAGAAATATATCCCAACTTATTTTATGAGGTGAGATTTACTGTGATATCAAAAACAAGACAAAGATATCATAAGAAAAAATAACAATAGAACAATATCCCTCAAAAATATAAATGTAAAGAGCAAATATAAAATACAAAAGTTCTTAGGAAAATTATAAAGGAACAGAGAGAATACAAATGAAAAGAAGCTGTTGGATTTCCAATTGCTACTGGAAGGAAGCAGGCTGATAAAATTATTCAGACACATGCACATGCTACCTTTCATAGAAAAGAAAATATGACTAAGAGGGTGAAACCAGGAATGGATTGAACAGACCCAAGACCCTCCAGGCACAAATGAGAACTCAGGGGGCAGAGCAGAAACCCGTGAAGGATTATCTCTAAGTCTTTAAACCTAATCAAGGAACTGAGGCTAAAAAGTTGTCCTGGCCAAATTTCAGAACTGCATTGGATCAATGATTCCTTTTTATCTTCCATTTTTGCCCTTTCTGAATTGGAATGTCTATAACTATTAATGATACTCATCCCACAGTTGTATGCTGGGAATGTTGGGGTCATGTAAGTCTTCTCTGTAGTTTCACAGGTCCATAGACAAAGATTAATTATGCCCCAGGAGTTACACTTAATGGATTATACCCAAGAGCCTCATCTGCATATGATTTAGATGACTTAAATGTTGAGAGTTTGGCCTTTGTTGCTAATGAGATTTAGAGGAGATTCAGGATTTGAGCCAATGCTGTAATGGGGTGAGACTCTTAGAATTCTTGGGAGGCAATGAACGTATTATGCTTTTGGCAAGGGCTTGAATCTTTGGGGGCCAAATGGCAGAATTCTAGGATATCCCCCAAGAATTTCTACCCTCCCTGGTGTACATGCCCTGAATAATACTTGGGACCTTGAATATGATAGATTTTACTCCAGTGATTACATTATGTTATAGACAGACTTGACCTTAAGATAGGAAGATTATCCAGGTGGATAATCTGACCAAATCATATAAGCCATTAAAGGTAGAGTTTTTTTCAACTGGTCATAGAAGAGACGGTGAGGTTATCAAAGCATGAGAAGGATTTAAACTGTCATTGCTGGCTTGCAAATCAAGGTTATTAATATACCTTACCTGGATTGACAGAATATGGAAATGGGGGTGATAAAGAAGGAGGGGGAAGAAGGAAAATTATATGATCCAATTATATGTAAAAGTATATGTCTGGGAGTATGAGTGAATGCACAAAAGATGAATTAAAAGATTAACTAAAATGTCAGCAGTAGTTGTTTAGGGATGGTGAGATTTCGGGGGATCTTAACTTTCTCATATTTGTATATACCATTTGAATACTTTAGTGTAGAGATACATTACCTATTTAATACTGAAAAAAATGGAACTGTTTTCACCATGAGGGGAATAAAATTTAAATATAATGTTCAAAAGATAACGTACAAAACAGTGTGATATCACAAATAATAAAATAAGATTGGAAGTAGAGAGGGGTTAAGATGAGAGACAGAGATTCTGTAAATAAATAAGAATAAAGTCAAACAACTAAAAGGAAAAAAAAGGCAAAGGCTAGGAGAAAAATTTTTCAGAAAAGCAAAAACTAATAGCAAATAAACATAGGGCAACATGCTGGTGATCACATGAATGCAAAATAAAACTACCATAAAATACAATTTCATACCTCCAGACTGGCAAAAAAAATAAATAAAAATAAAGTCTAATAATACCACATAGTTGATGAGACTGTAGAATACAAACTCTCTTATGTATGTATAGAGAAAGTGTAAGTTAAAGAACAATTAGAGGGTATCTGGTAAATTTGAAGAAGCATTTCCTAGGATCTAGCAATTCTCTGTTAGAGGCCCTCACACATGTACACAAGAAGACATGTACACAAATGCCCATAGCAGCACTATTTGTCATGAAGACTAACTGTAAACAACCTACATGTTCTTGGGTTGAAGGCTGAATAAATAAGTTGCACTCTGCTCATCTATGTAAGAGTTGCATCAACATGGGTGAATCTCACAAAATTTAATTTGAATTAAAAAACAAGTTGTCAAAGGAAATATTGACCATGATACTGTTTATTATAAAACAGGCAGAATAACAATATATGTAGTAAAAACTTACATAAGAAGATAAACACTAAACTCTGGAGAATGACTGGAGAGGATAAATAGGAATGAAATCAGGATGGTATACATAGGGATTTCCAGAAATAGTTTCTTTAAAAATATATATTTTTATATCTATGTATATTTTATAGAGAGAAATATGACAAAATATTATGACTGACAAACCTGAGTGAAGGATAAATGATGATGATGAAGACAGAGAGCTCAATTTTTCATAATGTAGAAAATCTTGTAAAACTATGAAAATGTATTCCAAACTTCTAATAATTTTTAAAATGGAAATACATTTAAAGTTATATAATGGCATATATTACTTGATAAAGCCTCACTTTATTTTACTAATTGAGGATAATCTATTATTACTGAACTGTCAAAGTTCTATTAGGGGTCATTTGTTTGATCATACTTTCACAAGGTATACGCTTAACAGTGGATCTATACTTAACAATTGATCAAACCAAGGCACATTTGAGCCAGTCATTTCAACTCTTTTCAAGATCAATACCAATCGCTACAATATTGATTAGAGTACAAGGCTTGATATAGATTGTGAAGCTGGAGGAAAGGATTGGCTCAATTTGATTCCATAGCAAATACAGAAGTGGCCCAAGGGCTTAGGTGGATCCTGAGAAACTTAACAGAAACCAATGGGGGAGGAGAAGGAAAAAAAAAGGGTTAGAGTGGGAGAGAGCCAAAGCATAAGAGACTCTTAAAAACTGAGAACAAACTGAGGGTTGATGGGGGGTGGGAGGGAGGTGAGGGTGGGTGATGGGTATTGAGGAAGGCACCTTTTGGGATGAGCACTGGGTGTTGTATGGAAACCAATTTGACAATAAACTTCATATATTGAAAAAAAAACAAATAAAGGTATAGGTAGGAAAAAAATTAATCAATTAATTAATTAAAAACACTAAAAAAGAAAACATGCAGAAGAAAATACATGATTTTCTAAAGTGCCTATATATCATTCCACTCTACTAGTAGAGAAAATAGTTTTAATAAGACCCATAAAACATATGCCCTAGTAAAATTATATATTTAATGTTAACATGGAAATATCTTCAAGTAAATAATGCCAGGTACATATGTGTTATGTACATGTAATTGTACACATGTAAAACATTTATAGAAAGATACAAGAGGAAAGATAAAGATAAAAAAAGAAAAATAAGTGGCCCAAGGGAAGTGAGACAGCAAAATCCTTCTAATGTAACAGATGAATTAAATTAATTTAGATTCCTATTCTTCAACTTTTTTTTAATCCTCTACTTCTAGGAAAAAGTTTTGGTTTTAATTCTGCCTTTATGGGGTCAAAAATGACTACATTATTCCTGAAGGTTTCCTGTACCCATTTTCCAAAGAGCAGGTCCAATCTATTTAGACAATACAATAACAGGGATGTAGGTTTCTATGCTGAATTAAGAACTGGAATGGAAATTCCAGAGAAGGAAATTTGGTAGACTCAGACAGTTGCATGCAAAGGTAGAAAACTGTAATATAGTGAAATTTTATAACATAAACCATAATATTACACTCTAATATATATCTTCTGGAAATCTGAAAGCTTTCATAATGAATAGATACCTTTAAATATCCCATGACATACGAAAATGTTTATTTCCATATGATTATGACTCATTACTAGAATTGGAATGCATCAACAATATAACTGTAATATGCAAAGGAAAAGACAGTGTGCTTTTATGGGCATTTTAAGTTCAATAAAGATATTACTTTTCGGACTTCTTTTATTATCTTCTTAAGCCAGTCCCCATATTGCCACATGTAATTGTGGAATGCAGTATATTGGTAGTCAGCTAAGAAGAGTGAAATAACATAATCTGGGTATTCAAAGTAGCAGAATTCTGACTATCCAGCAAAGCAAATGCTTCTATTATTTGGCTTACAAGTAATGCCATCCAACTCAAATAACAGAGTTATACAAAATATCTGTTATTATATGAAGTATAGCAATCAGCCTTCAGAATAAAGAAGGGCAAAAGTCTTTTTGAAAACATCTTTTCACCCCCTAAGGTAGGGGAAAGAGATACAATATCCCAACGGAGCTCTCACCGGCTAAGCCTCCGCACAGCAGTGTGGGAGAGGTAATCTGATCATGCCTGCGAAGGAAAAGATGTAGATCACATTATTCATGGATACCACCTGCTGGTAGACATGCGGCGTTGCTACACAGAGAAGGGCACAGAGGGGAAATACACACAGAAATGGAAAGACTAGATTATACCGAATAGAGAAAGAATATTTAGGAAAAAAAGTGATGAAATTGAGTAGGCTTTATAGCAAGCTGGTGACAACATCTCATTCCTTCAAGAACTTTTCTAACAAATTTCTGAGTTTTAACTTTGAAACATCTGTGATGTGTAGCAATTGGCTCTACTTTATAATTTTGTAACAACTAATAATTACACATAAATCTAAGATTTATAGGCTATTAATTCTTACATCGAGAGAAATGACTCTCAAAGGGGACTATTTTGCTCCCCTTGCTTCCATTGGGAAATTTGTCACTGTCTGAAGAAAATTGTTGTTTTCACAATGAGGGGGCAGGGGGAGGAGGGTATGCTGTGTTAATGACATCTAGTGACTGGAGGCCAGGTCACTGCTGCTAAATGGGACAGCCCCCCACTACAACAAAGTACAATCCAGCGCAAAACAAAAACAGAGTCAAACTTGAGAAATCCTGACCTAAAGGAACCAGTTCAAAAAGTAAAATACAGAAAAAAAGCCTTCTGGCTTTTATTTAATAAACATTTACATAGTACTTACTATGCATCCAGTGCTCTTCTAAAAGCTTTACAAGCATTAACATATTTTGTTATCATAACAATTCTAAGAGGTAAAGATTAATAGCCCCATTTCTAAAATGGGGAAACTGAAACACAAAGAGGTTAAATAGCTTGTGCAAGTCATCATGACTAGCAAATGCTAGTTATAATTTGAATCGAGGGACCCTGGTTCCACAGTCCATTTCCTAAACTATGAAACTATGCTGATCACCTTTCAGTGGATATATTCTTTCAATACAAGGAGATATCCAAAAATAGGTTGCCATTTCAATGATTTTCCTGCCCACCATCTTCTGCTATAACCTGATGAAGTCAATGTACTGTCAGTCACTGCAATCTTTGTATCCTTGTTTCAAGGAAGTAGGGTGGTATAGTGGGGGGTGGGGGAGGAAGTCCTCTGGGTTTTAAAATTGTAAAGATCTGAGTTCAAACTCTACCCCTATCCCTTAACTCTATAGCCTTCATCAACTTTCTAAACCTTAGTTTCCTTCCTGTAAAATAGAATTATTAGTACTTGCAGACTGTTTGCAAGAAATAGAATTACGTGCTATGCATACACATAGAAGACTCTGATAGTCATAATCGCCAAAAAAAATGGTTAATATCATTATTTTTTCTATTTAATAGACCAGAATTCCTTACTAATATCCAACTGATTCCACATTCCCTTATACTTCTCTATCTCCCTGCCCATTCAAATCTGAATGTCTAATTCTAGAAAGATTTTGACTCTCCTAGTATGTCCCACTAAATGAAGCTAATAATTGCATTTCCTTGCCTATGTAATAATTGAAGTCATTAAGAAGATGCATATAGAAGTACTGGTTTTGTCTTTCCAGTCTCTTGAACAAATATTTCTTTATTCACCTTGTTGCTATGTTGATTTCTTCATTTTAGCCAGTTCAGATACAAATTCATGTCTCTTATTCCTTTATCTGAAGCAAGAGAGCTCTCTGGTCTCAGATAGTAAATAACATTATAAATGGTTCAATTTGTGTTTACAATGTCAAATATAACTCATTAGATTGCCACTGGTAGAAGACACACTCAAGCTAGCTTGGGAAGAAGAAGAGTTTATGTATGAATTCCTACCACTGGAAAGTTCAGAAATGTAGCTAAGCCCTGAGGTTTCAAGCGTGGTTAAACAGAGGACACTGCCTCTTTGGCCATCTCTCCGAACCTTATGTAAAGCCAGTAGGCTTTCTCTTTGGTTTCTTCAGAATGGACAAGATAATCAATGGTTACCCTTATCAATGTTGCCCACTTACAGGCTAGTAGCTTTTGTTTTATTTTGCTTTGTTTTTTCTTGTTTTGTTTTGTTTTGTTTTGTTTTGTGACACTTCCTTACTATCTCTGGCTGGAACTTCCCTGACAGTCTTGGATTAGCCTGAATAGTTTATCACTGAACAATCAGTGGCCAGGCAGTCAGGTTACTTTGATTTGCCTGGCCTATGCCATGTTCCCTATCCTTCAATAGCCAGAAAGGGGAGAGCTTTCCTCACATGATGACAAAAAAGTTTCCAACAAGAAATAAAAGTTCCATCACTCAAGGAGATTGTAGACATATGCTGTCTACTATAGTGACCAAAGTATTCAACCTTGGTTTATAAGGAAACAAGGTTTGGTTCTGTATTTTCATTTACTAAATTCCTAAATCAGGGTTATTTTTCATGTTCTCATTCTCTTGTCTTGAGAATTTATCTTGATCCAAAGGATCAAATGTTATAGAAGTACTTAAAGAGCATTACTGAGAAAAATATATTTAACCACTAGGACTGGGCTAACACTGACAGCAGGAACGGGAATGGTTGGTTACCTTGTTGCCTAGAACAGCATAGGATTTTTAAAATATAATGACAGGTAAAAAGTTGTGTCCAGATGAGCAGTTGCCATCTGAGAAGTTTAGTAAGACAAGAGAAGAGCAAAATGAAATACGTGTGTTGGCAGGCATTAGTAATAAGACTAAACAAGTGCAAATACCCATCCCACCTCTACTTGACCATTTTCTAGAATCTGGCACCCACAATGGCTATAGTAATAGAGGAAAATCTATAGTACAGAGAGCCAGGTTATAGAAGTAGGTTATAGAGAGAACTTTCTGTGATGTAACCCACAGGGTGGGTTAGGAGACATTCTTTCAACTTTCAACTTTTCCCCTTAAGGGAAGATATAATCACCAGCTTTTATTAATTAGCATAATAAATAAATGAATGACAATCCCTATTTGCAACAGTAAAGGAAAACTAGTCTTTCAAGTTCTCTACTTTGACAATATCATCATGGAGGCCTCCTTGCCCCCCCCCCACTCTATTTTCAAGATCTGAAAACTATTCTCCCACTCCCTATCCAATAACAGAATTAGAAGTGACTGAGGATGACTAACAACCCAGGCTAGAGGACAGACTTTTCAGAAGGAAACCAAAAAGTTAAAAATCACAGAGTAGCTCTAGGGGCTGACAGAAAGAAGGGTGATGAGGAAAATATAAAACTAATAATGCAAGCCAGAAGACAAGAGCATGGGGACAAGCTGAATATATGAGAGAAACCACTTTTAAATATCCATCATCCTGTGACTTCTGTGTATGTTGGAATATGACATTTGAACCTGAAGTAGACTATTCTACTTAGACATTTTTCAGGATCCCCTGCACATGTTAGCTAAGAGTAGGATGGTTTTGTGATGGATTTAGCCCCTCTCAAGGAAGCATAGATCTAGGGTGACACATTCACTTAAGACAAGTTTATTGAAAACCTACTATACATATGCTAGGGTCTGTTTCAGCACCAGGAATATACAAATAATACAATACATTCCTTATAGAAGATAGTGACAGCTTCTTCAACAGTAGAATGAAAAAAAGAAAGAAGGGATGAGACAACAGAGAGAAGAGCATTTGGAAAGTAATACATGAACTCTATATTTTAGGAGCTGGGAAACTGGGAATATGTTAAATAAAGGACTCAGGTAATTAGAAATAGAATAAGAACTTGTTGTAAATAGGTGTTTAAAATCTAAGAATAAAGCAGAAGCCCAGGTACTAGAACTAAAGAGCCAGGGTCAAATCAGAACTAACAATAAAACTGACTTGATCTTTAGTGCCCTAGGCACAGATCTATATTTCCTAAAGGCTATTCCCTGATAATACAGGGCATATCTCAGAACCTAAAGATGGAGATGGACCCACAGGTGATGATGATCATATACAAGAGGAATAAAGTTATAGAGACAGTTACTAAGAAGTTTCTTACAACTAGAGAATGAATAGATACCTATTCACTTGGGTTCTTCTTTGATACTTCTTATCTAGGATACCAAGAATTTTGAAATATTAGTCCTGGTGATCACAGGGGTGAAACTACTGAAATTCTTCATCAAATTCCTGTTTTTCTTAGAGCATTACTTCTAAAGCATTTCAATGGAATTAACACAAATGGCAGAGACTGTGTGTGTGTGTGTGTGTGTGTGTGTGTGTGTGTGTGTGTGTATATATATATATATGCCCTTTGTTGCTTCTGATGGCCCAGCTCAAAGTGACCTTCCTTAAGCATGAGAATTTTGTATTGCAGTTATTATTTATCCATATTTGCATAATTTGTGTTGTTATTATAAAGTTTACACCCCCCCCCCCAAATACTTTAGCGGCAGCTATACACTACTTTATCATGCAGCTTTGGGTACTACTGAAACCCTGCCATATGCCACCAAGGAAACAGACTCAGTTTGAAAAGCTAAAGAAAATTATGTTTTGATCTCCAAGGGAATCCGTACAACGGCTACATTTGAATAATGTTACTACATGATGCTCCCCCTCTACCCTTTGCCCACCACATGATATGATCATTTTAAATATTCCTCAGAAGCTCAGGTCACATACAGTTGTATTGGATACTGATTCTACTGGTTTAAACAAACTCCTTTTTTTTTTTTTAACGTTTATTTATTTTCGAGACAGAGAGAGACAGAGCATGAACGGGGGAGGGTCAGAGAGAGAGGGAGACACAGAATCCAAAACAGGCTCCAGGCTCCGAGCTGTCAGCACAGAGCCCGACGCTGCGCTGGCTCGAACTCAAGGACGGCGAGGTCAAGCGTCGAAGTAGGACGCTTACCCGACTGAGCCACCCAGGCGGGCCTAAACAAACTCCTTCTTAAGAGGATTTCGAATCTATTTCGATAATAAGTAAACTCTTTTCTGTTAGAGTTATGCTACAAATTTAAAGCATAACTTCCAGGAAAATAAACAAAACTATCTTGTAATCCTGAAGGACACATGGTTCTACTGGGATAAATTTTATGAGGAACGCTTTGAGGAAAACGTGTGTTTTTGTCAATTATTAATTTATAAGATTGACTTACATTTTGTATTCCATACTGTTGAAAGAAGACTATAACTGATAATGTGTAACCTCAAGGCACTTTGCCTTCAGCTTCTAAATATACCATAATGCCTGAATTTCCCTGTCTTATTTATAATAATGATTCCTTAAAAGCCAAGAGATAAGAAAACCATTTTGACAGATGCTGGGCTTTTTTGTAACAAATATTTAATGGAATGATCTCTCAAGGTGGTCTTACTTCTTGCAAAATTTGTCCTTTACTTTCTTGACTCTTTAAATTGGAGGCTAAGAGACAGCAATAGACCAAGAATTCCCACAATTTCAAGTTTTGAAAAATTATGAAAATACATTATGCATGGCACACAGCTTACTTATTTCACTTATGAAACATATCTGTAACATTTCATGGAGTCAGTGTGATATACTTCTTTAATAATGCAATCATTATAAGTCTTGGTTATGGAGAAAGTTGGGACACGAAACCCATAATATGATAAACTTCTCACAGACTGTCACAATACTTCCCTTATCCTATTTGTTTCAGAAATGAAGACGACCCTTCTGGTACAGATTCACAAGAAGCAAAGATTAAGATTATAATTTTTCTCAAAATCCATTGAAGTTTCAGGTAGGAATTGGATTCAACGTGCAGATTTAGGAGTTTCCTGTTCAAGATGGCTACGGAAGAGGATACGGAATTCACCTTCTCCTATGAACACACTGAATCTGCAACTACGCGAGGAACTACTTTTCTGAGAAAACAAACAAACAAACTACTGACTGGCTGAGCCGCTCCTAGCATCAGGCAAAAGAGAGAAGGTTCGTATCAAAGCAGGTAGGAGAGGCTGAGGCACAATCTCACCATAAACCCCAAGATCATCCGTACCATCCCCCCTGCTTCCTAGAGGAGACCCAGAGTGGGGAGAGAACTCAAACCCCAGAACTTCTCACTGAGGTGCGAAAGGTTTTAACCCCACACCCGACACCCCCAACTTTTAAGACCTGCACCAGAGACAGGATCCCCAAATATCTAGTTTTGAAAACCAACGGAGCTCGAGTCCACAAGACCCACTGGCCTATAAGTGACCTGGGCTCTTAAAGGGCCCGCACTCAGACTCACCGGCTTCAGGACCCGGTGTGTGAGCTGCCGATCCAGGGGTGCGCAGACGTTGTGGGGGAGAGGCTCATCTGCTTCTCTGGGAGCGTTGGCCTGAGGGTCAGACGTCTGATTTGTACACTTTGGGGGGTCTGCCGGGTTGCTCTCCAGGGACAGAGGCTGGCGGGCGCCATTTTTGAGCTCTCCCTCCGCCTTACTCCAGCCTCGAGCATTCTTTTTTTTTTTTTTTTAACCCCAGATTTTTTTTTTTTTTCCTTTTCTCTCTCTGTCTCTCATTTTTTCTTTTTTCTTTTCTTGCAGTTGCCATCGCTAAGCTATGCCTCTGCCTCATTCCAGCCGGTGGGCGCCATTTTCATGTTCGCTGGCTCCCTGTCTCTGCCACATTCCAGAATGCCACTGTCCCTGGAGGGGAACTTTTACTCGCATCTCGTGTCGTGGTCTTTATGGTGCCCGCTGCGGCCCAGGGGATACCCGTTGCTCTCCTGGCTCTGATGGCCAGGGGGGTTGTGTTCCTAGGTCTCGCGGGACTGTAACCATCCGAGAGAAAGTTCTCGGCAGGCTACCACCCCCAGGGCACTGAACAGCCTGAAACACATCCCGTCTTTCTGTGGCAAAGGCCTTTCTTCGTGTCCTGGAGCTTTGGCCTAAGGAACAGGCTTCTGTTCTGAAACACACACCCCGCCCCCTTCAGAGCCTATGAGCGTAAATGTGGGGTGGGGGGCACTGCGTCTTGAGGCTCTCTCTGCCTCCACTCAGCTTGCCGCTGTCTCCCAGCCCAGAGCTTATACACTGGCCTGGAGACCGGATTTTTATTTTTTACAACTACCGCCCAGGAATCCCTCTAGATCGCCTGGCACATCTGCTTGCAGTCGAACGGACTGTATACACTTGCATAATTTAAAGTTGCTGCCTGAGTGTCTGGCTTTGAACCACATACCATAATGTAGCATATTAAAAACACTCTAAGAAAAATATCTTCCCCACTCTCATTAGCAGTCCTTGACTTCTTCATTTAGGCTACCCACCAGTCCTTGTCCACATTCATTTTCAGAATATGTATTGACTTTAATCTTCTAATATTATAATTTTAAAGTACAATATTTGTCTTAGAAAAGATCTCTCAAAGAGCTATGCATAAGTTTTACCAAACATGGCATTACTTTCTAATATATATGTCATGAATAACTATAAATATCATAGGTTACCCTCCTTCTGTGTCTGGTGCTCTCCTGCAATATTAAGTGGACTGACTTTGCTAATCAGTGCCCATCAAAATAAATATTTTATTTTTATTTCTTGAATTCTGCTTATCAAACTTCACAGATATAGTCAGCGGTTTCCCGTGATATATTAAGAACAATTGTCTTTTATGTGAAAACAAACAAATTTCTAACTTCAGAACCTATGCATGTATTTCCCATAACATTTGAGGATCTTTTAAAATCTTTTAAGGGGTGCCTGGGTGGCTCAGTCGGTTAAGCATCCGACTTCGGTTAAGCGTCAGACTTCAGCTCAGGTCATTATCTCCCCATTTGTGGGTTTGAGACCCACATGGGGCTCTGTGCTGACAGCTCAGAGCCTGGAGCTTGCTTGGGATTCTGTACCTCCCTCTCTCTCTACCCCTCCCGTGCTCATACTCTCTCTCTCTCTCTCTCTCTCTCAAAAATAAACATTAAAAAAATAAATAAAATCTATTTTTAATCCTGTGATTAAAACTTTGCCGAGTATAGTATTAATACCTCTCCACAATAATTAAATCTAAAGTAACTTTGCTTTTTAAAACATACCACTAGCTCTTCCATTACTGTAGGCTTAATGATTGTAGTCTTAAGGTAACTTAAGATAACATTAAAAATTTCTTTTAGTAAGCCATACCTGATATCTTTGTGAACATTTAATTTTTTTTTTAACTTGGAGGCAGGGTAAGGGATTGGTAACTTCTGTGATCATTTGCATCAGATTAATTCTTCAAGTAAATGAATTAACCTTATCATTAAAAATTTTTTTAAATGCACTTTGTGGTCTTGACTGTGTAAATTACACATACCACATTATAGCACCTTAGAAAACTCTAAATAAGAAAAATAATCTTCCACACTCACGCCAGCAACCCTTGACTTTTTCATTTGCACCATTCTCCACATCATTTTAGGAAGTCACAGAATGGTGAACCATGCAGGCTCTATGGCAGGAATATAAAGAAGTTATTTTTCATCATACCTCTTTGCATTATTCTGCCCAAACTTTATGAACACATCTTTTAATTTTTTTTCTGAAGCTGTTTTTATTTATTTATTTGTTTGCTTATTTATTTATTTTTATTCTCAAGTTGGTTACCATGCAGTGTAGTTTTGGCTTTAGAAGTAGAACCCGGTCAGTGATTCATCTCCTACATATGACACCCATTGCTCTTCCTGAAAAGTGCCCTCCTTAATGCTTTTCACCTACTTAACCGCCCCCCTATCAACCCTCAGCTTGTTCTCTGCATTTAAGAGTCTCTTATGATTTACCTCCCTCTTTGTTTTTATCTTATTGTTTTTATTTAAAGAAATCTGTTGCCATTAATGAAGCTTCCTTAGGACAGGTCGTCACCATTGGTTAATATCCATGCCCTCATCCAGTGTGTCTCATTTTTCCTGGTCCCGCATTTAACATCCTACTTAGATTTTTTTTTTTAATAAGATGGTTTGGGGACAGAGTGCAGGGACAAACAGGACCAATGCCTTTTCAGTGATTGTCATTTTCCCCCTTATATTGTGAAGAAAA
This sequence comes from Panthera uncia, assembly GCF_023721935.1. Lineage (NCBI taxonomy): Eukaryota > Metazoa > Chordata > Mammalia > Carnivora > Felidae > Panthera > Panthera uncia. Next base: position 92,810,646 of record NC_064816.1, on the reverse strand, counting down.
GTTCTTTGTTTAAAGGAAGTTAATTTCATCTTTCCTGATCTAGACTATATTGGAAGGGAAGGGAGAGTTATGAAGGAAGACAATTATTGTTATATTTATTAGAGTAACCGTGATATCTGCTAATCCTTTCTAAGTTGAAAATCTATTTAGATTTTAAACAAGTTCAACAATAACTCTTTATGCCATCCTTAAAAAATTATACAGCAGAAGTAAATATTCTAATATTCACAACAATCTAATGAGGTAGATACTATTATTAATCCCATTTTGCAGATAAGGAGGCTGAGGCAGAGAAGGTTAGACAATTTTCCCAATGCAAGCAATCTGGCTCCACAGTCTATGGATTTAATCATTGCACATATTTTCTCTTTATATGATTAACATTGTCCACCTTATCCTCACATCTCACTTATACATCCACAGGACTTATTTTAGAATTTTCTAAAAATCTTGAGCTAAAAAAAAATCAAAGATCATTTTCAGTATTCTAGACTTTAAAAAGAATTTCAGGCAAATGTGAGTCAACTTCCAAGTTTTTGAGACAAGATCAAGGAGATTGATGATGTATAGCATAGTGTTTTTCATTTAATTATATAGTCCTATACATGGTTCAACAGACAAGGAATTAAACTAGAAGTGAGAAGATCCAGCCCTAGCTTTGGCGCTGCCCCTGGATATCTGTGTTAGTTGAGATAAGTCACTTTCTTTTTAAATTAGTTTTTTAATCTGATAAAAAAAAAATTCTGAACAAAAATATATGTTTTGCAGCTTTAGCTGGATCCAGTTTACCACTGGATTCAAATATTTTGATGATGAACACAGGTCTTTCCCAAGCACAATAAGATGCTGACGTCTCTCTTTACGGGCCAACTGCCAGCATTGTGTAGTACTGGAGAGTTTTCTTTGCCTTCTAACTTCCTGCCCTTCTTCCCTGGCCCCAATTTTCCATGGTCTTATGCTTGGTGAAGGTTATATCCACCTCAGGGTCATGTCTCTGAGTTCTCCTGCTGTGCCCCCAGCCACCAGCAGCCTACTTCCTTGTACTTCCTTGCACTTGATGAGGGCTGCATGCACCTTGAGGCTTATCTCTTAGCCTTCTTTCCTGGTACCTAGCATTCACACACTATTGCTGTGTTTCTCTGAAGGTTCCATGGGAAAGAATTTGTGGCTATGTGTGGACTTGTTTTGTGACTGAGATTCTCAAAAATCTAATTGCTCATTGCCATCTACATATAGCCATTAAAGTACATTTAAAATTTTGACTGTTCCTCCTTATTTTCATCTATATGAAGCTGCTCCCACCATGACCCTAGGGAGGACATTCTATATGAAGCTGCTCCCACCATGACCCTAGGGAGGACCCAAGGAGGACCCTAGGGAGGAGCAGGCATAGACATTTTCTCCCCTTAAAAGTGATAAATTACTTTCTGGAATTTAGCTCATTTGTATTTCTTTACATTTTCAGCTCTCTGAAGAGTTTCTGAAAGACTATAATTTTATAGTAGCTTACATGGCATGTTTTTGATATTAAGGATAGTAATGATGGTCTCTATCAATGGTCTACATCAGGAACTGATTTTGGATAGGAAAATTTTCCCTGCTATATATAGCATGACCTTACTCCACAGTGCTGGGATGCAATTCTTCTATTGAGGCTCACTAGAGACTCCACTCATTACATAGTTTGACAGTATATCCCTGGTGCAAGGCTATAAATTCTTGTTCATCTCAAGTGAATGTGAATGCTTCCAATCCACTTTTTTGATTGTGATTGTAAGAAACACTCCTATCAGATCAGCAGTCTCATACAATGTGCCAGAAACTGTACTGATCTAGTTTAATAAATATATCATATCTTGCATAGCAACTATAATGGGGGCTACCACTTTGTTAAGTTTTCAGAAGTGTACCATTATTCACCATGGCCCATTTTGGTTTCTGCAGAGGCAATATCTACATTCTTTAGTTTTTGCAAGGAGCACTAATCTCTGCCATTCTACCTAGGATGCTTCTGATTTACTATCTTGCATGAGGGGATGAGATTTCAGGGGCTTTCACATGGCCTTTCCTACTCTAATGGATATGATTCCAAAGGTCAAGGATTCAGTAGGGAAGTTCTATCAACTGCTAAATATATCCATCCTTTTAAGCACATAAATATTAGATAAATAACCACAGGTAGTTCAGTGGACCCAATGAATCCAATGTCAAATGGACTTAGGCCATGACTCTATTTTGCACATGGTCTCAGTACACTTTACTCAAACAAGAGAGTTGTCATAGCTTTGATGTGCTCCAGATGCAATCTCTGAGACAAGGTGAATTGATTATATATTGCTGTGCAATAAAATATTAGCAGTTTAAAACAATAAGCATTTATTATCTTACATAATTTCTGAGAGTCAGGAATGCCGAAGTGGCTTAGCTGTGTGATTCTAGGTTAGGACCTCTCAAAAGGTTGCAATCAATATGTTTGCTGGGACTGAAGTCATCTAAAAGCATGATTGGGCCAGAGGATCTGCTTCTGTGATGACTGATTCACATGGCTGTTTGTAGGAGACCTCAGCTTCTTGTCATATGGACCTCTCTATAGAGCTATTTGAGCATTCACATAACATGGCAGCTAGCTGCCTCCAGAACAAGTGATTAAAAGGAAACAGTAAGGAGTACTTTTACCCCCACATACAACACATCATTTTAACTATATCTTATTAGTTAGAAACTAGTTACTAAGTCTAGGTGAATTAAGGGAGGGAATTTGGTTCCACCTCTTAGAAAGGGTGTTTAAGAGTTATGGAAATATTTTAAAACTGCTACAAAAGGATTTTAGCGGAAATAGTTTAATTGGAAGACAGTCCTAGGAAATGCCAAAAGAAGATAAAAAGTGAGACAGAAATAGAGAAGGAAAAGATCCAATAAAGGGTGTATTATCAAGTAAGTTACCATTGTAGGCAACTGAAGTGTAACAGCACTGAGAAACATATCTTAGAGTTTTCTTCCCCAAGGTGTGAGAGAACAGAGTATTTATACAACAACTCTCACCAATCATTGGTTGACATACATCATGTACGTTCACAATTCACATCCAGAACTAGTTACTGACCCCAATCAACTTTAAGGGAACAAGGTTGCCACGAAGTGGATTTCTGCCATCTTCCAAGAAGAGAAGCATCTGCCTGAAACAGAGGCTAACTGAATATCGGTGAACCTAACTGGCGATGACCACAGCTATTAAAGATCAAAGCCTAATCCTAAAGAAAGCAGGGCCCAGAGTTTTTGCCACACTGAAAGACTAGAGAGATAATGGCATTGTAGGGTTGATCCTGAGGGAAGTGGATAATAAAGTTTAAACTTGGAGTTCACAGGACCTGAGGGAAAAACATCAGATCTGGGTGTTTCCCTATCCCTCTGTCACCTTTATCAGTGAATCAGAGAAAGCCTGATCCAACACCTACAGATTGATTATTATCATCCTAGCACTCACTACATGTTCCCCATATAATTAACCATACTATCTATTCATACCATTAAGTTATAGGGCCCTTAACCCACAGCTGCCTTCATTGCCAACAGAAGAAGCAATGCCTGCAACTGTACTGAGCCTCTACTGAACTCCCCAGGAATATAATACCTATTTTCTATAACCAAATGTACATCCTTGATAATTATAGAGGAAATGATATTAAGGAATGGAAGAGTCCTCAGCCATTGCACTTGCAAAGAACCAGAAAGTGAAGAAAACTATCTCCATTTTTTGCCGCCTTTCTTCTAATCAGTATATCTGGTTAATGTGATTCCCCATTTCCCACACCACACTAGATATCTAAAAATGTAGCATATGGAGGAAGTACGTGTGTTAAACTTCTAATAATTTCATTCATTTCCACTACTACTGGTAGAGTATCTTTCAAATGAAATGTGAAGATACAGGCCTTCTGTGATCATTAGAGATTTCATTACACTTTCCATGAGGTTGACATTGCTAACCCCAGTGCCTTGCTCAATTCAAATGAATGTAATTATATTTTGTTTCAGTTCACTTTTTTTGAATTTGTAATCTCAGAGGGAAAATTGTTTCTTCTTTTCCACACATTGGGCAATGATTTTGTGCATTTTTAGAGAGTTCCTATGTTTGTCAGTCACTTCAAATTTCACATAGAAGTCTTGACTTGTAACCAAGAGAAAAAGAAAATATGTAGAGCATTTCTTTAAAGAAGCCATAATTTAGCAGTGTTGCCAAATTGCATCAACGTATTCAGCATTGGGTTTTTGTATGAATAGACATATATTACTAGCCTCCATTACCATAGAAATACTCATCAAAATACAGTCAAAGATAGCACATTTCTCTAATATGGGAAACTGGGAATATTAACCAAAGATCTAGCAGGTCCAGGGCATATATTCCTCTAATCAAAACAGAATTAAATCTTTGGAACAGAGTAATGGGACTAGACAGAAAACAGATTACTATTTTTTTAAATGTATTTATTTTGAGAGAGACAGAGACAGCACAAGTTGGGGGGAAGGGGCAAGAGAGAGAACCCCAAATAGGCTCCATGCTGTGAGTGCAGACCCCGATATGGGGCTGAAGTGGGGCTCGGACTGTGAGATCATGACCTGAGCCAAAACCAAGAGTCAGATGCTTAACCAACTGAGCCACCCAGGTGCCCTGAGAACAGATTATTTTTAACTACTTCATGACTTAACCTCAGAGTTTTTAGGTTTTGTCCAACTAGAAGTTTCCTAGAGACTTCTGAGAAAACAGAATTCATATTAGTCCATACTCTCCCTCATTTATTCCTCACACCATTATTTCATTTATTTTATTTTATTTTATTTTATTTTATTTTATTTTTTTTCAACGTTTTTTATTTATTTTTTTTTGGGACAGAGAGAGACATAGCATGAACGGGCGAGGGGCAGAGAGAGAGGGAGACACAGAATCGGAAACAGGCTCCAGGCTCCGAGCCATCAGCCCAGAGCCTGACGCGGGGCTCGAACTCACGGACCATGAGATCGTGACCTGGCTGAAGTCGGACGCTTAACCGACTGGCCACCCAGGCGCCCCCCATTATTTCATTTTAAATATTGTTCATCACAGTTAGGGATGATAATTCTGTGTCCTAGTTTATGACATATGGCATAGAAAGGGGAGATAAGGAAGATAAGGAAGATAAGGAGATAAGGAATTTGAAGATTAGATTAACCACAGAAATTTTGCTTTCATATGTCATTAAATTCATCTTTTGTTTACATTATATTGATAGGTATTCTCTTGTCTGCTTCCTGAAAACCCTCTCAAGACCAGAACTGCTTAGAAGTATAATTTGGTGATGTGTTTCTAAAATTGGCTCTAGAGCCCTTGTTGAAAATATTGTAAATATCCCTTGCATGGATCAACTTTTTTTTTTTAAGTTTGTAGTGAGTACATAGAAAGGGGAGATATTGGAAATATATAAGCATCACAATCTGGGCTCTGACCAATCAGAATGGTTGTTATGACCAATGTTACACTGGTCACAGTCAGTGCACCTATATCTGTACCATCTTCATGATCATGCAGTCTGAAGAGAGGGTTCACCAGTACAAATTGTTAGGATGTAGGAATAATAAAGAAGGCATATGTAAATAGATAAAGATAGATATATAGATATAGATAAATATAGATAGATATATAGATATAGATATAGATAGATAAGATTTTAATATCTCAGCAAAGTTCATATAAATGTAGAATTAAAAAGAATAGTAACAGGGGCACCTGAGTAGCTCAGTCGGTTCAGCATCCAATTTCAGCTTAGGTCATGATTGCACGGTTTGTGAGTTTGAGCCCCACATCGGGCTCTCTGATGTCAGTACAGAACCTCCCTCTCTCTCTCTCTGCCTCTCCTCCACTCGCTCTCTCTCTCTCAAAAATAAACATTAAGAAAAAATATTTTTTAAAAATATAGTAACGTATTAAAATTCACATTCTCTTGCCAAAAAGAAACAGCGAAAGAAAAAATGTTTTATAATTATTAACATGGAAATAACATGGTCATCATTTCTAGTTCTCTTAAAATTTATGTTAAAAGACTTTATTTTGTATGCAATACATATACCAGTGAATTAATGTCCCATATCAGTAATCATTTCTCTATCAGATAACTGGATTTACATAGAGATGAGTTTCAGGTGAAAACTGATTTTGGTTTATTGCTAGCAATAGATAATTTGGTGAAGTCTCCAACTATGCAAAAGGGCCACCCATGATGAAAAGGACTCATTAATGCCTCCTGAATGGTGCATGAGAAGCTTAGTACTTCTAAAAAACTATCCAAATTTCAAAATAGAAAAAATAAGGTGACCCTGGAGGAATAAGATATATTTTCAAGTTATTTCAAAAGAATAAATGCCCTAAGCTTTCTTTTGTGTACTCAAAATAAAAAGAATACATAGAATTTTTAAACCTTTACATTGGATAAAACAGGTCATAAGATTGCAAATAAAAAATGAACAAGAAATAAAAATGGTCACTTAGTAAACTCTAGGCAGTTTAAATTCTTGTTTGAGAAAGTAACCACAATTTCTCATTTGACCTTCCATCACTTTCAGTCATTCTCCAGACATATACAAGAAGAGAATATGCTTTGTCTAAAAGGGAATTTCACTTTGTGAGATCCTGAACAACTTATGCTATATTCGATAGGCATGTAGAAGACAGAATGTGTATATTCTGAGATAATGGAATATTTCATTTTCTTTCTTCCTTGGTAACTTTGATAGAACTCTGGTGTATCAAACTCTTTACAAACAGGAAACTAATACTTACAACACTCTGCCACTTACGTGTGTCTATCCGGTTAAGTAGACAATTGTTTTGAATCACTGAACCTTCATAAGGCATAACATTTATGGAATCATATTGCTATAAAATGCTATTTTTCAAGATTTTTTTTTTTACCACAACTCGGTAAAAAATACATTTTTCTCCATGGCCCAGTAAAAATACACAGTGAAAGCTAATATTGTCTATTCTGTTGTAGTTGGGTCACTCTTAAGCTGCTATATTTTATATTTCAACTTTAATTGCTTGTTGTCGGTTAAGCGTCTGACTCTTGATTTTGGCTCAGGTTGTGATCTCAGGGTCGGGAGATTGGGCCCCCTCATCAGGTTCTGTGCTGAGCCTGGGGCCTGCTTGGGATTCTCTCTCTCTCCCTCTGCCCCTCTCCCCCCCCCCCAACTCTAAAATTTAAAAAAACAATAATTTCTTGTCTAGACCTTACTAAGTTGATATTGAAACCCATCTATGGCTTGTGTTCTTCAATTGGGAAAACACTGCTCTGAAGATTTCAAAATATTAGCTAGAAATTTGTTCTAAATGGGAAGAAATCAAGAAAAGGAGCTCTCTCATAGAGATGATGAATTCTCTTTAAAGAAAATCAAAAACAAAACACTCTTTCCTCTAAGATAATTTACGAGGCCAAGTGAGCTAGGTGTGTTTCAGGCACAAGGACATGTCTAACTCCGTGCCATTTGACAATCTCTAAAGCTTGATGGCAAAAGTCCAGAACACCACAATGTTGTGAGAACTCTACAGTACTACACTTGAATTCACCATGCGATTCCTCTTTATTGCTTCCACAGATGAAGTTATGCATTAAATACAGAAGGGCCAAAAGAAGCAATTGACTCTTTGCCTGGAAAAAGGCCATGAGAAAGAATAAGGGGAATCTTAAGGTCTGTGAAATGCCAGTGTGAACCTGATATTGTGACATTATTATCAACATTGTGATATTAATGTCAGTGTCAAATAGGATGAGTGTTATTATAGATGGTTGATGAAGGCAAGATGAATCTCATAGTTCTATAAGCCTACCAGGACATACGTAGTACTATCTTTATGACAAAAAAGTATTTGGAGCATCTTTGCAGTGCCTAAAATTGGTTAGTATTTATTTAATTTGAATTTGCCTTTGCTTTTTTCTAATGTTCTACTCTATTCCAATACCACAAGTTCCTAGGCATGCTGCTGCTTCTGTTATGTGTGTGTGTGTGTGTATGTGTGTGTGTGTGTGTGTGTGTGTGTATAACATATACACACACACACATATATTCTTCTTAATTACAAATTTTATGGCCCCTGATGCCCTTCAAAAGAAAAAAACATGCACAGAAGACAGTGTTTTTCTTCTCTTCATAAAGAAAAGGCAACAAAACAGCATGATTAGATTTTCCCCTCCTTTGAAATTTTTTTTTTTCTGGGAAAAATATGATTTGTAGGGTCAGTGTAAGGATTTGGTGGCATTGTTTATTTGATATTGTCCACTGTCTGGCATTATGCATTACCTGACTATGGATTACATTCTAGTAAAAAGGGAGTAGAGAGATCAACTTTTTAGAACTACATTATCCTATTCAAGCTTTTTAAGTTTTCATGCATATTAAGGAGAGAGCTTTAGATCCCCAAAGATTTAATGCACCCATATTAAATAAAGAGAGTCTCTTCTTTCTGGTAGGCTTAATGTAGAGAGAGGAAAGACCAAGAGACAAGAAAATTCAGTAACATAAGCCATTCTGAATACAATGTGTCCAGTCATTCTAAACAAATACATTTGATACACATTCAAATTCTAATCAACTGAATACAGTTATGCGAATACCAGGATCATCTTGTTGCACAAAGTCTTATGCTCTCTTTGGCATAAACTAGGAAAGTATAAAAAAGAAGGCACATACACATAGATGAATAGGATATGAATGTACCCTCATCTCTCAGTAAGATACAGAAACCAGATCATTTTGCTGTTTTTTTAAGTCTTTTAGTACACTGTCTCTGTTAGAAATATGATTTACCTGCAATTAAAATTTTTATATCTAATAGGGTGTAACTTGGTCAAATCAACCCAAAGCACATTTTAAATAATTACTTATTCAACAAGTAACTTGATATTTATCTTATACCCTCTCTTATCTAAATTTTTATTAGACATTTGAATGAAAGCTACTTATTTATTGTAATAATATTGGAATTAATCTGGATAAAAATATGTATTTAGATGTGAATTTATACCTTAAATATATGTATTCTATGGTGTATGTGTGTGTGACTTTCACTTTTTTAGTGTAAAATGAGCAATCTTTAAAGATATCATTAGCAATTCTAATATTGCTGAAGTTAAATCTTCTCAATAGTAATATTGAGAGTCTTAGAGTTAACTGGATATTGAAAACAAACTTAATTACTTTAGTCTTAAAAGAGTCCCTACATCATTTCTCACAAAGACATTGCAAGTCATGTGTGACTTAGTTCCAAATACTATAGGTCTATATTATTAATCTTTGAATGCCAGACCAAAAATTAGAATTAAAAATCTCCCAACAGCAAACCTTTATCTTTCATCATTAGCAAATATTTATGATATAAGCTTGGTAGAATATCTAAGTTTGCTACCTGTTAAAATAGTTTGCTTAAATTATAGAAGTTTTGCTCATTTCCTTAGACTATATAAAGTATACTCCTTATTAGTATCATAGGGCATCCATTGTATAAGAAACATTAATATACATGTGCCATTTGCTATAAATGATCCATGTTCAAGGAGCTCTGTTCAGACATTTCCATGTGGCCTCTAAGAAGGCCTGCTTTCTAAAATTCTGTCTTTCCTGGTTTGTCTTTCTTTGGGACTGAGAATGGAATTTCAGTGCACTGGAGTGGCAGATTCTGGGAAGATGGAGGCATTGACCAAATCAACACTCATAGCCTGCTTTGGCTTGAAGCTGTTTGGGTCCGTGGAGTTAGGAAAAAGGACTCCACACAGCCCAGGCTAGAATTCTTAGATTTTTGAGACAAAACTCTAGTTACTATAAAATAACACATTGCCTACTTTGTATCCTTTGTGTTTGGATTCCTTTTGGGAGCTGAATGGGGACTAGGGGTGTTGGACTAAATACAATGTTTAGCACTGAGCCCAAACACTATACATTATTCCAGTAAAACAGCAAGAACATGCCTAGGAAGAGACATTGGAGAACAAGTTACAATGTAGACAGACACCAAAGGGGAATTTGTCCTTACTTGTGGAAGTAGGCATTTTCTTAATAACTAAAGGAGTTTGATTGCATTATTTGGCCTATAGTATCTGTATCACAATGTATACCACTGTCTGGTGAGTGTGACTGGATGGCAAGAAGAATTATTCAAAATAGGAAAGAGAAGAGATGGCCAATTCTTGATTTGATGTCACCTTAGAGTTAACCTAATGTTTTATCTTGACTGATTGCAGAAACTTCTCGAATTGTAAAAGATTTGAAGGTGTGGTGGTTTAAAATACGTACACATATTCTTTGGTAGCCTTTCCTTCAAGTGACAGAGTTTTATTTCCCTCCTCTTTAGTCTGGGCTGGATTTAGTGACTCACTACTGATGAATGGCAGAAGTGACGTTTTGCGATGTGCAAGATTAGGACATAAAAGACATTTTGGCTTTCTCCTCTTGGATCACACACTCTGAAGGAAGCAGCTGCCATGTCATAAGAACTCTCAAAGAGTTCTATAGAAAGGTCTATGTGGTGAGGGACTGGGCCTACAGCCAATAGCTATGTGAGGAGGCCATCATGGAAATGGATATCCCAACTCCAGCCAGAGCCTTCAAATGACTGTCACGCTGCCTGATAAGGTTGAGTGCAACCTTCTAAGAAACTCTGAACCAGAACTGCCTAGCTTAGACTTTCCCAGATTCCTATCTCCCAGAAACTGTGGGAGATAATAAATATTTGTTGTTTTAAAACTGGTAAATTTGGGGGTAATTTGTTATACAACAATAGAGTACAGAGGAGCTGAACTGCTTCTGTCAGTAATCCCAGATGCACAAAAATTAGTGAAAGTGCTCAAGAAAATAACCACATGATGTAGGTAGGACTCACTGATGTTTGTTGACATCTTCCCCTAGGAGAGACCTTAGCTAATTATAGACTTGATCTTTAACTCCAGATATGAACAGAAGAATGAACATACTGGCAGCATTTTTGGCTTATAGAGAAACTCCTCCTCAACCCCTCTCCTCCTTACTGTGCTTCAATGATGGATCAAACTTTGATGAAAAGTACTGTACCATCAGGAAAGTACATGTACTACACTGAATTTCTGGGGGAGGGAACATTGGTTAATAAATCTCGCACAGAGAGGGGTGGCCCCATTTAGATAATTCCCATGAGGCCTAGGCGGTGACAAGCCTGGGGCCACTGCCACAGAATAGGGCCACACAATCTTTTTCTTCCTACTCTTTTTCTCTTGTATCCATAAGTCTGAGAGAAGTCCAGAACTTGTTTTCCTTCAAAATACAAACAAACAAACTCTAGCTATCTCTTTCTCTCTCCTCCCTCTGTTCTTCCTGCAAACTAGACTTGGGCTCTTGTTCCACCAAGAGAACACCTAGAATGGACTCCTTGGACTCCATTCTAGGCAACAGAGACAAATATCAATCTCTAACCTCTCGTTCTCTCACTCTCTTTCTCGCTCTCTTTAACTGCTTTTTTCTCAAACACAAGCACAGGTGTTGCCATCAGTGGGAAGATCCTAGATTCCAACAGGGGTCTATCTTAAGGGGAAGTAGCCTACTATGCATGAGGAAAAAGAGCTTTTCTGTGAAGCCCAATCTACCTATTATAGCTTTACGTTGGGTTCTAAAGCAAAAACCCCAACCAAGAATGAAGCATCACTTTGCCTTCCTTCTGTGTGTGTGTGTGTGTGTGTGTGTGTGTGTGTGTATTTTATGCGGGGGGAGGGGAGCTTTCAAGGAAAGAGGCAGAAGCAGGGGTTAGATGTTTGCTGGTTCTAAGTGACCAGGCCTTTAAAATTCACATACAACTAAGTGAAGTGTGGGAACTGTTTGTTTGCATTAACTGGGGGATCAAGTTAAGAAACAGAAACAGTGTCATCAGCCTAGACAATGTGGTTGTCAAATAGTCAGGCTAATAATACTCTGTAAAATGTGAGGAAATACGGAATTATTCAAGCAGGAATTGGGCACTGTGAGACCAGGCAGTGTCAAGTTCAAAGTAAGGCACATTGGAAATAGCAATTTAACAACCTTTATCCCGATTTTGTAGTTTCCATACCCAACTCCCATTTTTTGAGGAGGCTGTTTTGCCTGAGTATGAACTGTGGAATTGGATCACAACTAATAAGCTGTGAAATAACTTAACCACTTGGAGAAAGAAGAATAAAAAAGACCTAGAGTTATCACTGTCATGACAGCTTAACAAAATCTTCTGTTTGGTGTGAAAAGAACTTTAAAAAGCAAAACTCTAGTCAGTCTAAAGTGAATATTATATATTAAAAGTATTCTTTGCATGTCTGGTATATGCTAAATTCATTATATGATTATCTCATTTAATTTTCATTAAAAATGATTGTGAGGGTAGCGCTATTATCGTTCCTATTTTACAGATAAGGAAACCAAGGCTTAAAGAGTTTAAATGTGTTGGTGATGATCACATGAAGAGTCAGGAGGCATATCTATGTACAGTGACCCCAGAATGTCCATTCCTAACCACCTCACTCGAATAGGAAAGAACCCTGAAAATACTGAAGTACTATTAAATACTGCCAGATTTCACTCATGGGAATACTTAAGACCTAATGATTTCAAAGGAGAAAAATGAAGAATACTTATTTACTAAGTCTTTTCCTGGCTACCAGCCTGGTAATATTAAGAGAGTCTGTCTGTCTCTCTCTCGATTTCTCTTATTGCTAACATCATGGATTATAGGAATTTCCACCTTTTCTCTCTGACTCAAAGCTGGGCATCCAGGAGACATTCTTTGTGTAGCTCAAAATTGCTACCTTCTTCCACATTCAAAAAGGTCTCAGGTCACTGTGGTCATTGTCCTGACTAACATTTCCCAGCATCCAAGAAAAAATCTATACACTGCACCCATCGTTGTTGTCCAGGGAAGCCGTTGTAAAATGCTCTTCTCTTACCTGCATCACTGAACAGATGGTTTTCCTATCCAGGTCAACTGTTCTGGTATTGAATCCACAAGATAACATTGCTCTGAGACCTCAGATTTGAGCAGGAATATCAGTGACATCTGCTGTTTGACTCAGTATTATTTCCTCCTTGCTTTAGAACTCTGATATTGAGCCTGAGGGAGCTAGCTAGACAATCTTGAGTATCACCTCACCATGACAAAATGAAAGTGTACTTTCTTCATGTCATGAAGATATTTCTTCCCTAAGCCTTATGATAATCAAGGAAAGTTGAGCAGGGCTGACTGTCAGCCTCCAGAATTGGTACTGGTTTTCTCAGGAACCAGGCTGCTTGGTACCTCATGAAAATGGCCCCTGGCAAGTCCACTAACCAACCCTCAGAACATGCCCAGATAAAACTGAATCTGCAAGAAACAGAGTTAGGGTGTTATTCTAGCATTCTGGATATGCTGTGAGAGACTCATCATACTCAGTCATGGGATGGCCAGTTTATTATATAACCTATTCAAGTGTCTACTTTTAAAATGCCTGCTTTACCTAGGTATCAAATAGTTTACAATAATATTAAGTTTTTTTTATGATTAAACCAAAAGCTCAATAATTCTATATAAATTACAATATTTATATTTAGGAAATCTTCCAATTTCATTTCACTACTAAAATATTTTAGGAAATTATAATATTGTCAATGTATTTGTGTGTCAATAAAGTGTAAATATCATGCCAGTAGAGGACATGTCTAGTCATAGAAGCAGCCTTGAGAAGATCTTGGTTCAGAAAGAAGCCACTAGAATAAGCCTTCTTTGTTACGCAAATAAGAGGTAATAACTAAGCATATTGCAAGGCAAGTTTGTGTGGGAAGAATGTAAAATAACCTTTTTTAAATTAATTCTGGCTGTCTTTTCTGACATCCCCAGTATGCACAGCTCACCAATGAGAAGAATGGACAACAAGCATAAGAAATATAACAGCCTTTGGGAAAGAAGAATTTGAGAACCTAACCTCTGCTCTCCAAGACTCAAATTAAGGAAATTAGCAGAACAGACTGAATTGCCCTCTCTGAGGTCCACTGGCAGAAATGGATTCTAAAGGTCCCCAGAAGGAGTGAACCCAGTGGGAAACGGCAGTTTGGACTGTTGACATGGAACCTTGGGGTTCCCAGGAAATAGGCCAGGGCTGGTTATAGCACAGTGAGTCTGCAGCAGGAAGCCCTTTGGGATCCAACTAGCTTGCTTTAGGAAAAAATGGTTGAGCGTGTCAGTTATTCTAACTCAAGACCTCTCAGTACTGTGGTCACCACAGGGCTGGCAAGGGCATCTCTACAGAGTAGAACTAACATTCTCAGTCTTGCGTGTGACCTATCATGAACAGTGTCACGAGGTGCAACAAGAAGCAATAACAAGAGTAGACTCAGGAACTTCCAGTTGTCTCTCAGTCTGGCATTTGAAAATAGGATTGAAATTTCACTCTACTAGAACTGAGTAAATCCTAAGGTTTTCGGGCAAATTTAATGTAAAACAATGCAAAAACACCTAATGTTCTTCCAGCAATTAAGAACTTTGGAAACATTAGCTATTAATTTAATTTATAATAGAATTATTTATACATATATCCCCCAGTTGATGAAAAATACTTATATTGGCTTTTCTGCTTACCTGTCTTCCTATCCCAGCTGCCTCACTCTTGTTCCTCAGAATCATCTCCCAAATGAACCACCTATACCCAAGTGTTTGCCTCAAGTTCTGCTTTGGAGAGAATATAAACTAAGACAAGGACTTTGAGAAGCATCAGTGAAATAAACAAATTCCGAAGAGGGACAAAAACTTGAGCAGGAGCAAAAAGTGGAATAGAGGATGCTATTAAAAGCATCTAAGTAGACTGGCATGGCTCTAACACAGGCTTTGGAGTGATGCAATGGTGAAGAGTCCACTAGATAGAAAAATTTTGTGAGAACTCAGGCTAGAAAATTCCAAACTGTAGAGTGATTTCCATGTCAAGCTGAAGAGTTTGGACATGATTTTTTAAACATAATTATTCATAGCAGGTTTTTGAGTAGTGAAATGGCATGTTCAGATTATCTATTTCAGGAAGACAGTTACAACGGAAGTATGGAGGACAGAGAAAACTGGAGAAATAGAAAGACAAGTTAAGAGACTACCTCAGTGTCCCAGGTGAGGAAAAAAAACGAGGCATTTAACTAAGTTGTGGTGATAGAAGGGAAAAGGAGGGTAAATATTTGAGAGATATTTAAGAGATAGAATCAGCTGGAAGGTGGTATAATGTGATGGCTAATGGTGAAAACCCTTGAGT
This sequence comes from Panthera uncia, assembly GCF_023721935.1. Taxonomy (NCBI): domain Eukaryota; kingdom Metazoa; phylum Chordata; class Mammalia; order Carnivora; family Felidae; genus Panthera; species Panthera uncia. The sequence continues at coordinate 92,795,362 of NC_064816.1, read as the reverse complement.
CCCAGGGCCCAAAGTTCAATCCTGTCTCCATCACTGCCCAGGTGTTGCTTGGGGCAGGATCTCAAACTTTCTAAGCCCTGGTTTCTTCATATGTAGTATAGGGATATTAATAGTAAATACCTAATACAGGTATTGAGTATTAATTGAAATAATGTTGAGTTCTTGGCACAGTGTCTGGCAGACCATCATCATCAACATCAACACCATCATTATCATTATCATCACCACTGACTGACCATAGAAAGTTTAAAAAACACTCAAAAAGTTAATATTTCTCTTTGGTCAAAAGGACTAATTTTTTTTTCAGAATGCATTTTTGGAGCACTACATCAGCGTAGTAAAATATAAAATGATTTCTGTCTATATCTCCTACCAGAAAACCTTGAAGTCAAGTGTTATTATTCCAGCTGAGATTCATGTAAAAGTAATGACTTGCCTAAGGTTACACAGGCTACAAGTTGCAGGACCAAGATTTGAACCATGATCTCTTAATGCCAGTGGCATGTCTTTTTTTTTTTTAGAGAGAGAGAGACAGAGAGACCGCATGCATGTGAGCAGGGAGAGGGGCAGGGGGAGGGAGGGAGGGAGAGAGAGAGAGAGAGAGAGAGAGTTTGAGAGAGAATCCCAAGCAGGCTCCATGCTCAGTGCAGAGCTCAATGCAGGACTCGATCTCACAACCCTAAGATCATGACCTGAGCTGAAGTCAAGAGTCAGATGCTCAACCAACTGATGCCCCTATTGTCATGTCTTGATCAACTAACCCAGATATGCCTCTGGGTACTAGCATGTACATGTTCTATAGGATATGTGAAGATAGGGGTTTCCCTTTCTATAGCAGTCATTTATGAAGAGCCTATTCTGTTACCAGAAAGTCTCCTAGAGGATCATTAGATAAGATATTGTACTTGTTCTGAAGACCACCACAGGGATCATTTGGATGGGAAGGATATTGAACAGCTACAGTTTCTTGTGGTATCTTGGTTAATTTTCTCAGTAATTCAGTGAGGTAAAGATGTTCATCATTATTTTCCAGATGAGGAAATCTAGGCTGAGAGAAATTGATCTACTTACCTATAATCACAAGAGCAAATGATAAAGCTGAGATGTGGACCTTGAGTTGCATGATTCTAAATCTCATACTTTTTCAGAGTTTGAGGTCTTAGAGATGTAGTGTTTCCAGGAAAATGCAAATTCTAAAGATGCATTTAGATGAATACAGACCAAAGCAGAGTAGAGACTGAGGACCTTGGAATTGAAGATACCAAAAATTGATGAAAGTAGATCAGAAAGTAGATGATGAAAGTCCAGAGGATAAAGGCAGAAGTTGTCATGGAAGTCAACTGACCTGGATCAAGCACTGGTTATTGAAAACATAGGGACAGGGTCTGTGTGACATAGGGTAGGGTATTCAATTAGAAGGTAGACAGGTTTGGCAAAGAGTTTTATAAGTGGATATTGTGATTTGAAAGAGGAATTATTTTTCTTGACGACAGGGTAATAACTTCCTAAAAAGTTAAGGATTTCTTGCCATGATACTTTTAACCAATCCTTTTTTCTGAAGTAAGTAATCTTACAGATTATACTGTACTGACTTTCTGCCATTGGGAAACAAGAACCTATATTGTTTTGTAAAATGAATTATTTTCTGAAAGCACTAATTTGGAGAACCATATACTACAAATTCCTATAATTGGCTTGAAAATTAGTAATTTTCTTATATTTTATATTAAAATAACAGTGTGCTGGTACATTGACTGTGACGGCATTGCTAATTGTCTTCCTCCAAATCTATTCTTTCCATTCACCCTTAGTAACAGAACCCAATTCTTTTTGGGTTACAGCATTACTAGCTAAAAGATGACATGTTGCACATTTTCTTGTGAAAAAGTATCGCTCAAGTCAATGAGATGTGAGCAGAAGACTTGTGTCAGACTTCTGAGAAACTATAGGTTGCCTCTGAAGACTTTAAGGATGACAGAGTGGCAAGACAAAGGGAGATTTAGATCGTTGATAATCCTGGAGTCACCACATTCCAGGGGCTCCTACCTCTAGACACCTCTAGAAGTGACGTAGGACTTTCCTTGTGTGTCAAGCTCCTATTATTTTGGGTTTTCCCATTTTATATGACCAAATCTGATTCTAATCAATATAGGACTAATTAAATCGAACCATCATCAACTTAAGTTGTCATTAAATGTTAGGTAATTTTAAGTTAAAACTGAGGTAAATAATGAAAAGTAGATGATTCAAGCAATTAAAATTCATAAATGGAGTTTATAGCTGAGTTTGGTCCATGAGTATCAATATAATAATTATTTGAAAGCTGATCTAGGAGGAATGAGTCAAAGTTAGGTGATAATAGATAAAAATTGTCTTGAATTTCTTCCACATTTCTAGTATTACACACATGGAGCATAAGGAACAAAGACAACAAAGGGTTTGGACTATTTCCATACATAATTACTGTTCTTATGATGAAAGGAGAATATTCAAATGCAATATGTGCATTTGAATGCAGGGATTCATTTTCATCTCCAATTTGCACTGAAGTATCTATACTTTTCTATTAAATTATTTTGTTGAAGAAAATGTGCCATTTCTAAAGGTAATATGATTTCTTAAATATAAATCTTAGAATATTCCACTATACATGCAATTAATAATAAAAGAAGTTGATTGTGGAAAAGTTATGAATATGCTCACTAAAATCTCTTCTCAAAATTTTGCTATAATTTGGCTGTAATTTTTCTGTTTTATCACCTATGTGGTGGTCCTCACCTGACTGCATAATTCCAGACTGAAAAAATGTATCAAGAGGTGTTGATCACAGGATAGGGTACTTCCAGAAGAAAGGAGAGAAGGAAAGGAAGGCCATGGAACATTACTAAGTGGGACAGCAGGCATAGTTTTAAAATCTTGTTAATTGAGAGAATGAAAAAATAATGAGAGATAGAATATAGATAATCAGGCTCCACTTTTGTCAGGGAATGGGGAAGGGAATTCAAAATGGCAAGTTTCTTGGCAAAAAAAGGAACAGATCCATTTAAAGTGTCACAATAATCTGAAAGTATCACTTGTATACTCATTTTATCTTGTTTTATACTTTATTGCAGACTAATTTATCTAACCCCACAACCTCAATCATCACTTGCTTACAGATGAGTCTCAAATGTCCATCTCCAGGCATCACTTCTGCCCTAAATTCTAGATCTGAATACTGTTTTTCTCAAATGAATGTCAGATAGGCATCAATAACCCAAAGACATTAAAAATGGAAAGTAACTATTTCCCCTGCCCTATTCCCGACTACATGCCCTTTACCTTCATTGATGTCATCACCTCTACTACCCCTTTTTACCTACTATCTCCCTCATCCCCAAATAGACTTATTCTAGCAAGGTTCTTTTTATTTATTTCCTCCATTTCATTGTCTTTGCTAATGATCTGAATTGGCCACCATCACCCCAATCTCTCAGACCACTGGACATCCTTATAACCGGACTCCATCCTTCCTGGCCCTTTTCCATCAAGTGAAGAAAATTTATTTTCTAAGACCCAGATCTGATCATACATAACCTCCTTAAAAGCCTTCAATAACAATCCATCCCTTACCACCTTTATATTTTTACCTTCTGTCATTTATTTACCATGATCTTATGCTCCAATGACATGAAGCAATTCACATTTCCTCAAATAAGATATGCACTTGGGGCCTTTATGACTTGCCTGGTGCTCTTTCCACTGCATGATATACCTTTACTTCTCTGCTGTTCATATTACATCTGTGGCACCTTCTTTGTGCTTCCTTGTCAGAATGAATTGTTTTCTCCTTTGTGCTCTTAAAGCATTTCATACACACCTCTATTAACACGTTTATAGTTTGTATGGTACTTAATTTTTTACTTCCTTTTCCACCACTAGACTGTGAGTTCTGTGAGAGCAGAGATCTTATTTTATCCATTTTTATATCCTTACTAGATAGCACCCTATCTTGTACATAGTAGGTGTTTGATTTTTCCAAGTCAATGTAAAATATACTGTCATGTTACCCAAATAAAAGTTGGTTTTTGTTTTATACGTTTTCCTCTCTCCCTGAAAAAACAATTATCCATTACTTTAGTTTTATTCTCAAAAGGTAATGACTTGAAATGAGCAGGTAATCAAACCTGGGAGATACTCATACTACTATTGCATTTACACAGCACATTTTAAGTTCACCATAGTGCTTAATAATCACCCTAATTATTTATTAAAATTTAACTCTCTTTTCCAGTTAATTAAACTTGCATTTGGTAAAGCTATCCAATTTTGGCAGATAAGCAGCTTTTCTGTGCATATGTATATGTGTTAAAGGCTGACTGGATACAATTTTTATAGCAGTAGAAGTCTTCAAATTTCTCTTCCTACTTAAATACATCGCAACATCACTTCTTTAATATAGGAAGGCTCTCCCAAGGAAACAATGAGATCTATTACCTCTAAAGGGGTAAATCTTAAATAATTTAGAGAGTTGTTATTTTTTTCCTTTGTATATCCCACGCTTATAGACTAAAAACCCTTTAAAAAAAACAAACACATAAATATCAAAAGTCGATACAATGGGTTTTGGTCCTCCTAAATAATTTACCCTACTATGAGTAAATGATCTGGATTTTATCCTAACAACAACAAAACTCGGAGCCCTTATTACTTCAGACATTCCTATCTCAGAAATATACTAATTCCAACACAGTGTGGTCCTTTTCTAGGAGAAATTTGCCTTCCTCTCTGTTTTTGGATGCAGGTGCTATTTTTGGAGTACACAAGCAGAGGCAGACACATTTTACAGATGTGCAGAGTCTCTGGAACTGCTGACATGATTCTGGAGCTTCAATCACAAAAATATCACACTCCAGTAGGAGTCAATCTCCTTGTGCACCATTCTGTAAGTGGCTTCCTCTGGACATCCAAATTGGAATGGTGTTGAAAGTCGATTACAAATTCTTTTTTTTTAAGAGGGCTATATTTTTTTTTTGTTTTTTAAACATTTTTTATTATACACTTATAGAATATTGTAAACATACCGAGGAAATACAGAAAATAACTTGGCCTTTCTGATAACCATCATCAACATTTGACAGGTGTTAATATTTTGTCACAATCTACTTCAGATTTTTTAAGGAAATCAAACTGTCTGATATCCTAACTCCCACTCCCCATCCTTTCTCTCTCTCCCTCATCTAAGTGATAATACACAAAATAGTGGTATACCTAATTTATCGATGTACCTTAATGTAATACAAATACAAAGGACTTTTTTTAACTAAGGACTTGACAACACACACACACACAAATGGATTCATTTAAATTTGTGAAACCATATTCTAGAGTCTAGAGCAGGAGTTGGCAAACTTTTTAGGTAAACAGGCAAGATAGTAAATATTTCAGGTCTCTGTCGCAACTGCTCAACTCTGCTTTTGTAGTGCAAAAGCAGCCATGGACAACATACAAATGAGTGAGCATGGCTGTGTTCCCATATAAATTTATTTACAAAAATAAGTGGCAGGCCAGATTTGAATCATAGGCTAAACCATAGTTTAGTTCCAACCATAGACCTAAAATACTAATACAGAGACTAATACACAGACCATTGTACTAGACAGCCTAGATTGAACTATTTAATTTTATTAAAGTTACCTAAAACACAATTATATTTAGAATAAGCTGTAAATAATATTCACTGTGGTTCTTATAATAACTACTCCAGAAGAGAGAAAAATTATTTCCAATATCCATTCTCCCCTTCTTTTGTGGTGACATAATTTTTAGTACATGGTGGTCTGGAATAAAGATTGATTTCCCCATAAGATTTTCCCATGCTTCTTTGTCGTTTGTGGCCATATGACCAAGTTGAACCCAATGAACTATCAATACAGGAGTCACATGGCAGCATCTGTGAACTTTCCTTAAAAGAGAGCTGGCACACACCCTTTGATACATTTTCCTATGCTTCTGCATCCTGCTATTTGAAATGTGGTTGCAACCACTGGAACTCAGTCTTAGCTCATGAGGATATGAGCCTCACTGTAGGAATGAGAGAGCAACAAACTGGAAGAAACCCAGATCCTTGGGAACTTGGTGAGGACAGGTCCTATTAGCCATATTATCCCTCAAATGCCCATCTCAATATACTTTTTGATGAGAGAAATAAATTTTAATATAATTAATCATAGTTATTTGGGGTTTGTGCAGCCATACCTACTTCCTACTGATTTAACTTTCAGGCCTATTTAGTAGGCAGTAGGCATCCTCAGGTCTACCCAACATCAATATCCTTGTCTAACAGAGTCTCCTCCCTACACATCTAGATTCTGCATTGCTCACTTCTCTTCACCATGGAACCAGCCTAGGGATTGATCATATTTAACTACTTTAGGAAGTTATATAAAATACAAAAAGAAGTATCAATCGCCTCTCAATAGCTGTTCAAACCATAGACCTAAAATACTAATACAGAGACTTTAGCCTTTTTATTTCACTAATTCTGATTGATAACAATATCTATAGCAGACTCAAAAGGTAAAAATTTCAGTGTGCTTTGTTCTAAATGCTTGAGCCTGTTACTCTGAATAACAAACTTCCTTTAGCTGTAATGTCAAGTGTTGTTTCTACACATACCCTGACATAATGGCAGTTGATGTTGTTACTTAGGCTGCCGTGGTTCTGACTGGGGAGAAAAAAAAAACCAGATTCCAGACTGGGAAAAACCTGAAAAGAGTTACCCCAATGTATAAAAACTATGTAATCTATACTTTGAACTTCCTATCGTATGCCACCCTAGATATAGCATCCTAAGTTTAGAGTAATTCACTTCATATCTGTTTTTATGTAAAACACTTTTATTCGTCAGATCCTAGATGATGACTGGAGGAGGTAAGTTGCAAAGAGAATTACAATCCCAATTTAAATGTAATTTAAAATAGGAGAAAGATAAGCAGATACAATTAATATTTCTAACATGGAAAAACTACTAGGGAGAAAAGAACCAGAATGTTAATGTTGCTTATCTCTGACTGGTGAAGTTATAGGTGATTTATTTCTTCCTTTTTATTTTCTAAATATTCTACAAAAAAACATTTACTACTTTTGAAAACAGAAAAAAAATGTATGACTCAAGTTCCTGAAAAACTCGATTAAATAAAGAAAACACGTAGAATGAAAAATATGAGAAAAATCAACATGGCACAGCAATTAAGAGCAAATAATAGATCAACAGTTCTCGTTTATTTGCATTAAAAGAAGACAACAAAGATACAGCTCCCCTAAAGAGAAAATGGCCCAATGTTCAATATCCCTTTGGTTGGTTTTGGAACACCTGGGCAATTTGCCTTCCATATAGTCTCTTCTCTCAGCCTTTGAACCTCAGTTTCCTCCTCTGTAAAATTGTATACATCCCTCAGAGCTGCAGAGAGGACTGAGAATTGTGAAAGCACCTGGATTTCAATTTCTAGCAGATGAATAATCAATTCCTATCATTGTAATAGCAGATGTTCAATCAATTCATGAAATGCTATGTGAGTGCACACTGAGCATCAGTGCTGTGTGGGAAAGAAAGATAAATGGGGAAGTCTCCCTGCACCCAAGAACGTCGCAATTGAGTGAGAGGGATAAGACATATACACAAATAGTTACAATGCAGTGTTCCTCATAAGAGAGAAACAAAGCACAATGAAGCTGAGGGGCAAATTAAAAGTTTTACAGGGTAAGAGTATTCCAGTGTAAAGATACAAAGAAACATTCTGATAACGGAAATGAAAATTATGAATTCTAGAGTTGGCTGTCCCAGAAACTGTGTGACCCAGGACAGGGTTACAAAACGTTTCTTAGTTTCAGATTCATCATTTTTCCTATTAGAAGGATTTTCCCAGAAGATCTTTAAAGTAACTTCTGCTTTTATAACAAACACTGATATAGTATTTCATGCAAGAACTGATCTAATTTCTTCATGGCTACAGATAGTGTGTGTGTGATATATAGTGAAAGGGTGTATATATATAATTCTCATATAAACCTTAAAATATGAATGCAATTATTATCAGTCTCTTTTTTTCTGCTGAGGAACTGAAGCACAGAAAGATAAACTGCCTAAAGTCACATGACTAAGAATCAAAACCAGGCACTCCCCAGTCAATACCATCTGAGGGAAGCCTTGAAAGGTTTTCAGGCTTCTATAAGAAGTAATGAAAACAGGAGTACTTTTCAGAATGGAAACTCACCATGTTGCAAAAGCAGAGAAGTTGATGAGCAAGAGAGCTTTAGGGAGGCAGCATGTGATTCCAGGAAGAGTATACCCTTGAATCTAAATACAAGAGTTAGAATATTTATTCATTTTGTGACAGTAATAAATTTACTTCAGTACTTTAAGCTTTAATTATCTGTAACTTAAGGATAACAGCATGTATCTTGGAGGGTTAAAATGAAGATCAAATAAGATAATGCATGTAAAATGCTAAACACAGTACCTGACACATAGCAAGTACCTAATAAACTGAAACTATTGCTACTAATGGGTGGATAGCCTACTTTGGCCAAAACATATTGGGATAAAGTGAGAACTGGATAATGATTGGCAACAAAGGTAGTTAAGATACAACTTGGGAAGATCTTCAATATCTGACCAGGAAGTTTGGATTTTTTACGGAGTCATTTAAAGTTTTTAAGGAGCGAATTTTGTATGTCTACAGTCAATAGTAAACTTGTTTGAGTTTCATGAGCACTCACTTGGTGGGCAGGAGGAAGATGGTATTGAGAGAGGATCCCAGGCTAAATAATAAAAATGTATGGAAAAGAATCCAAATCCATTTACAAGGACACTGGATCGGACCTCCCTGTTTACAGGATTGTTGAATTTTCTGGATAGAAAGATACATTATTATGTTCTGAAAGTGTCAATTTCTAAAAGGCTGAAATTATAGAAAGGAATTTTTAAATAGGAAATGATTGAACTGCCTTTATTCATTTATCATCTAAAGGTCAATGTCAAATCTACAACTTCTCATTTTGAGCAAATAAAGATGTGTCCAGAGGGGAAAAAAGACAGAAAATAAAACATGAACTAAATAAAAAGAAAAAAAGTCTGAATTCAACCTGGTTGGACAATCAGAAGCTGAGAATGAATGTGGAGTCAGGCAATTCCACCAATGAAGAATCAACATGTTTGTTGAATACGGGCTGTACGCCTTACATTTTGCTAAAGGCTTCACATGCTTTGTTTTGATTAATCCCTACAGCATACTCATAGCTAAGTGTTTTATTTATCACCATTTTTCAATTGAGAAAACTGAGGCTCAGAAACAGTAATTTGTCAAGTATACAGAGGTGTTAAAGAGTTTCAACCAGGACTGAAAACCAATCTTTGCTGTTCTATTATTTAGTGCAAACTGTTAATACCACTCTCAGGACCACTTCTGTGTACATCTTCACCACCACCACCATCACCATCATAACCCCTAGCAACACTGCCATCACCATCGTGACTACAACCATTACTTACTTCCATTTCATTCAACATTACTGCTACTGTAATGACTACAAACAGTATGCCCACAACCACCCTCACCACCAATACCACCACTGATACTAAGCACCTTCACCAGCAATACTCTCTTCTTCTCTAAGGAAGGCTAGTTTCTTTAGACCAAGTATCCCTCCAGAAGAAATCATTTATATTCATAAAATTCGTATTCATAAAATCTCCCAAGAATAAGTTTCTTTCCCAGATTTCTCCTACATGAGGAGTATGTCCTCATCAATAACACTCCCTTCCCAGGACAATTGTCCTTAGTATTTTTACTATAAATAGTTGTTACGATATTTTGATATCAAGAAGACAAGGCCATACAGTAATGTATTTATTATAGGTAAAAATATTTCTAAATTTTAAAAGAATAAAGTTTATAAGATGAAGGGCATATTTAAGGGAGATGATTCTAAAGCCATATTACTTAAAGAAGGATCTGCAAACCAGCATCATGGGCATGAGAGCCTGTTAGAAATGCAGAGTCTCAGGTTCTTGATCTGATAAATCAGAATCTGCATTTTAACAGGAGCCCAGGTGATCTATAACACATTAAAATTTGAGAAGCCCTGCCTTAAATCCCTCAATCAAATCTGTCATAAGAGTGGGTGATTTTTGTCCATTTTTTGAAAAGCTCACTCGGAGTCTAAGAAACACAGAAACATTTATTTTTAAATAATAGTATACAGCTTTTTAAAAAGCTAAGACTCTAGCTGGCTGATCACTGAGTGATGGAAATGAAAACAAATATTCTTCTTAGAAAGGGGAGGGCAGGCTGCAATAAGGAGAAATTTTGAGTATATGCGAAAGCAGTATCAGAAAAGGGTTAAAAAAGTAAAATATGAACAGTTATTTGAAAGAAATAATAACATAGAGAAAACATTCTTTAAATAGAACAGAAATAAAGAGGACATGGGAAAATGCTGCCCCCCTTTGAAGTAAAAAAGGGAAAGCTGGTAAAACTGACGCTAAAGTGGCAGAGGCTGTTAATGAGGTTATAAAGACGAGTTTTTCACTTCCTCCCCCTCTGTATATAATAATCTGCAATCAAATTAGTACTCTGTAGTCAATTTTTAAGAACAACAACCTCAGTGACTAGGGTAGTTTAAGAATCACCCCAGGGATGAAATACCTGATCTCGCTGCTCCTTCATCTCTGTTAACCCTTGCTCCTAGTTACGCTCTTTCTCTTTATGCTGAAACACATCTTTAACTTCTTAGTTTCCACCTTCGAAACTTGCGTGCACCCTAGTTATCATCTTCTTCTGTGAATAACATATGTAATTAAAATCAGTTTTTGAAGTATGTATAGATTCCTGCCATAGGTCTATCCTTTAGAATCAGGATTTTAGGAAATTAGAGAGACCTACCTAATGTAAAGCGGTCCACCGAATTCTTCATCCTTTAGAAACCGGTGTCTCTGTTGTCTACCTCTGTCTTTTCTCACTACCCAGGATGGGTGCTGGTGTGGCAGCAGATTCCAAATTCTATAAAAACATTGTCATATGTTTAAGGCCTCAACTTTAGCAACTGGGTCAATTGTTTCTTTCCCTGTTTTTATTTTGCCTTTAAAATGTCTTTTCTCACTGTTTTATACTGATTCCATTTGATTTTCTACCTTTCAAATGCCATGGCCAACCAAATTATCATCACAATAACATTTTTGCTTAAACTATGAACTGGAAAGAATTTGTTATAAATGGTTAAACACCATATCCAAAGAAAAGTTGTGTGGACAATATAGTCTACGTTACATGATTTCATTCATATATATATTTACCATGTAATTTGAAAATATCACCTCTTATTTTATACTAAAAAAGGAAAATTCTATTTCTGGGGCACGTAAAGCTCTGTGTGTCTAACACTTAGTCTGTTAGTGCCAGAGTATTAGATTTCAGAGAGACGATAACTAGTAAAAACAAATCTCTTCCCAGGCAGAATTAATCCCCTCTCTTCTGAGCTCCCAGGGCACTGGAACATACTTCTGCTGTAGATCTTTGAATTATTATTAATTGTTTAAATGGTTTGACTCCCCTTTTAGACTATACTGTGCCTGGAAGGCAAAAATCCACTGCAATTCAGATGGCTAAGTGTTCAGTTTGTGGTTGGCCGAAACAGGAATTATTTGTTGAAAGATTTTTCGGCTGTCATTTAAAAATATGTGAATCTGTATAGAATCGCCTATTAAAACAATCTTATGCCTCACTGTTTTTAATCAATAAATACATATATCTGTCCTGAGTACAGAATCAAGGCCAGTCAAATATAATATTAGTATTTATATAATGAGTATATATATACTGCCTATATTAGAATCATTTTGTAGCATCAAACCATTTAACCCATTAAGCATCAGTCTCTGTGTCTGTACAATAGGGATCATAACTGTACCTACCTCACAGAATTACAAAGAGATAATGCATTAAAATGCTTAATACAATGCCTGCCATATAATAAGTGGTAGGTGTTCAATAAAGCAAAATCAATAAAGCTATTGATTTTTAATCAGAAAATGGAAATCTAAAAATAGTAGATATTAAAGACAAGTTTTTCTTTAGTTCTGAGGCAAGTTGTATATTTTCTTGTATTTTAGCACTCTGCCAACACATCCTGAGACAACGCAAGCCAAAAGGCTACTGCCATCTGAGGGTCCTCTCCTAATTTAACTTCGTATGGACCAGCCCCAAAAGTACTGAAAATTACCACTACCTGTTCCACTTAGTACAAGAAAAATACCTCCTATCTCCCAGATTCCTGATGACAGGCTAAATATGACTAAATTACAGAGCACACTTGATAAAGACACACACACACACACACACACACACACACACACAATCACAAAATGAGTAGATTCCAGATCCTAGGGGTGTTTACTTTCATTAAGGGGGGGGGGCAAAACAGCACTGTGTGAGAATTTTACAAGGGAACTCAGAATGACTGGCTCCTTCTCATTCACATCACAGCTCAAGGAAGGCCTTCCCTCAGCTTCCTAGGGCATCACTAACCCATGCCTGTCTTTCAGTCCCCTGTCCATAATCTTTATAGCATTGTCAGTATCTGAAATCAACAACTTATTTCTTATTTTGTATATTATCTATTCCCATCCTTCCACTAGAATGTGAACTTTTTAATTATTCATTATTTTATTTTATTAAGTGATTTAATGAATGGATACATGCATTGATATGCTTCTGCAGTTTTTCTCCCGTTCCTGAGTTTCCCTCTAGAACTCTCTTTAGAAGCTAGAAAATATCTGGATATTTCCTAACTTCATCGAAGATGGAAGTTCATTTCCACTGCTACTACTGAATGGTGTATGCCCCTGCCATCGCCTCCTATTCCGAGTTATTTATTCATAAAGTTAACAGTTAACCCAGGTGAAATTTATGTAAGTACACAATCTAGAAAGACATTTCCTAGTTTAAGCAGAGTTTTGGGTTTTTTTTTTTCTTGCCAGGAGACATATCCTGCAGGAAAACAAAACTGTTACGCCCTTTGAAAGATGAAAAGGGAAGAGAGACATGCAAGTGCATCATCTTCTCTTTCTGGAAAAGAGGTGGAAGATTGAAGCAGGAGACTACCCTCAAGAGAGCTTGATCATCCAGTGGAAGTTCATATGGTTTCAAAAGAAAAATATTTGTTTTTCACCAAGGTGAATTATTATTCTCTCTGTCAGGATGAAATCTGTAAATCTGTGAAGGGTAATATATAAAAGATAATCACCAACTGTTGTCTATTTGGAAAGAAGCTACAAGAGGAAAAGACAAATGTCCTCAAATAGATTATGGGCTCCTTGAGAATACGGGCTGCAATTTATATTTTTGGGTCCGCCATGAATGACTACCCCAAGGTGTTGTGACATATGATAATATTAAACATGCACTAAATTCCCTCCACATATGTATGAAGGATTGGGCTGTATTTCAATGCAAGGAAAAATTCCTGAGTAGGGAGTTACCCAAAGCTAGAAATTGGGTTCCTGAGAGAGGCCAGAAATTTTTCTCTAAATTTATTTTCAAAAGAGGAGAAACCCGAATTCAGTTATCCTGACAAATGATCTTTTCCCCCAAATATAACAAAATCACATGCATTTTTTCTATGCATGACTTTTCTCAGTCCCTCCAAAATGTGACCTTCCCATACATTACCATATTTAACAAGAACAGGCTTTAGTTGAGTTAGCTTTTAATCTTCCTTCTACTCACTGCAATTAAAAAGTTTCATGATTTTATAGAAAAGTTACACCATTCGAGAACCATAAGTGTTATGAAAGTGATACGGTCTGAACCCTGGTTTTGCAGATGAGGAAATCTTGTTTTGGAAAGTCAGAATTGAGAGAGGTCACGCAACCTTTCTACAGTTAGTGGAGGACTTCACTTCCTCAGCAACGAGAATGGAGGGTTTGAGGACTGAAGTGCAGTTTGCATCTAAAGGCTGTTCTTTAGTATCCAAACATGGAATATAATATCTACAACAGGATCCTCCATAAATTAATATCTGCCTAAAGCGGGGTTGGGGGGATTTTTTAAAAAAGGAGCAGAAGGGGCAAAGTCTCATTAAGACAGAATTTTAAAGTCGTAAGTGACCAGTGAAAATACCTGAAGTGTGTTACCGCATTTTAAGATGCTTATTCCCTGAATGTCCCTTTGATGAACTAATTTCATTTAAAGACTTATTTGCAAATATAAGGTATTCTATTGGAAGAGTGGCTTATTATAATCAAGTACCTTAAGATACTTTTGATTGTGAGTCACAGAAATATACTCTACTTTGCATATCTGTACACATACACGTACTTAGTAGAAAACTAAGTTTCAAGAAACTGTGCTCACACTTGTCACAGGAGATAAATATAATTTTCTATTCTTTTCCACTTCATTTTTAAAATATAGCCTGTGCCAACCACACTGATTTCAGAACTAATAGTTCTCATAGCATTTCCAAAAATGCTGCCAATTACTCTTATCAGACTATCCCCGGGTTAATACTTAACCCTCCGAGGGTTTCTACAGTGTTTCTACATAGGAAATATTTTGATAGTGGTCAGACAGCAGCAGAGTTAAATTTCTGTAAATCACCAGTGCTTCTAACAGGTGCAAACCCCTTTGGTGTTCAATAAACGTCTGTTGCTGACAAAGTTAATTTCATCTTCTTGGAAGACCAGAGGGTCACATCTTTGATCCCACTTCTACCATTCACCTTCCCTGAAATCCTCTGCCCACAGAAAACTCCTTTTTCTCTATCTAATATTATCTCTAATAAAATTAGTATTTTGCTCATTCTAGGTCTTGGATGCTTATCCAACACTCAGCTTAAGGTTTTATAACATATGTATGCCATTTTTCTCACTGATTTTCAGACTTCCATCTCTAAGTTATGGTTGAGGGCTGTGTCCCACACATCTTCAGTAGCTTTACCAAACCAAGCCAGACTTATTCTCAGAATACTGGTTGTCAATCAGTGATTTAGGATGCCCTAGGATTAGCCTCCAACAGAAAAGTCTCTGTGCTTGCTTTGTCACACAATGCAGAGGACAGCAACACCCTCCACTCCAGAAAAATCTCCCTGATTTAATGTTATTTCCATGGTTTGGGTACAATGAGGAAATTCTCGGTGGTTGGTCCCCACCAATTGACGATAGGAGATACACAAACAACTTTAATAATTTTCTGCTTGTTTGCACTAAAAAAAAGGTAATTAATGTTCTGAAAGAGAATTCTTAAGGGAGGACATGGTCAGGTGTCGGCTGGTTAGTAGCAGCTGGGATACAGAAATCTATTATTGAACCCAGGACAGATGTCAAAGCACAGAATGAATATTCTTATCTAAATCCTGAATTCATAGGGTTTCTTGTATAGGTTTTAATTTTTGTCATTGCATGTGTGTGTGTGTGTGTGTGTGTGTGTGCGCGTTTCTCTGCAAGATACTTCTCCCATTGCCTGGGTTCCTTTCCTAGTCACATTTTTTACTGCTAACATCATTCCCGCTTAGATAACTGGAATGAAGGGATTGTAGAATATTCCCCTGCAGTGGGGCTGTGCTGTAGGGTTTGAATACATGGTGAGTCACACAGCCCTCTGGGTCACCAGACTGGAGGTGGCAAGGAAGAAGTGGGGGGGGGGGGCGGCTATGAAGGGAAAAGAGAGCCCGGAAAAACAAAACCCCTGGAAAGTTTAGTGGGATAGCTGATCTGCCCCGGACTCCGTCTTCTATTGGGTCCCCTGAGAGCCCCCAAACCCAAGACATAGGGGTCCCTGAAGTCTCCCTGAGATGGAAAGTGCAAGCTCAAAATAGGATAGAGACACACACATCTTTTGCCTATAGTGACTAACCTCTCCAGCATAGGGATCGGAGAACGGATGGGTGTAGGTTGCAGTCCCATTCACAGAGCACCTCTGCCTCCTGAGTGTTTAGGAGAAACTCGAACTACCCGGGAAAGTGTGCTGTATTGCCGTCTGGCTTTCTTCCCGTCCTCTTATGTTGTTGTTAACCATCATTTCTTTGCCGAGCACCTGGTAACCTGGACGGTGTACTGCCACCTTGCAGTCCCGGGACTCGCGAGATGCCGCTTTCTTAGCCCAACACCCCTTCAACAGAGTTAGGAAAAAAGTGTCCGCTGCTGCCTTGTTCTACCCAGAGGTGGGCTAAAGGATGTTAAGGGCTGTGTGTCCTTGGAACCAACTTGCCCGCCTCCCAGGGCGCACCAGCCAGCCAGGTTTGCGCTGTGCCTGGAATCGGATTGTCCCGGGCTCCTCCTCGCATCCAGGGCTTTAGGAGGGAAGAGAGAGGAGTCGCAGTCCCCAACACCAAGTCTGGCACTCCGAACCCCGTCTTCCAACGCCGTCCTCACTGCGTTCACTCACCCTAGGTTACTGTGCCCACCATCAGTCCCCTACGAGGAGGGCGCTGTTCCCCCAAATCCAGCCTGCGCCCCCAGCTCCGGACAGCTACCCAACTCCGAACGCTCTCCCAGGGTTTGCCGGACCCCGGTGGCTCCTCTTGTCACGTCCTGTCTCCCGGCTCCTTTTCTTGCCTCCTCTCAGCACCCCAGCTCCTCGCCAACCGTTTTCCCACCGATCCTCATCCCACTTTCACTACCTCGCCCACTACCGACCCTCTCTCCACGGGCTCCCAGGTGGTGCTGTCCCCCGAGTACTGCTTTAAGGAGCCAGGGCGGCATGGTCTCTAGGTGTAGGTCCTTTTAGAAACTCCTCACCTCCCTCCGGAATTTGCATCTCCGGGGAAGGGACAGGGCTCCCAGAAAGCTGCCTCCGGGGACAAGCTACGAATCTCCCACCCAGACTGTCGCCCCCCTCCCCATTCCTCCCTACCCAAGGTCTAACTCGAGTTCCCCCTCCTGCTCCCCGTGTTCACGCCGCGTTTTAGTCTCCGGGACTCGTGGGGTGAGCCCCAGCCCGGACTGGAGCAAGGCAGCTGCCGCGGGCGTAGCCCCACTTGCGGGCCGGGGCGAGAGGGGCTGGCACCGAGGCGCTCGGAGCTCTCCTGCTCGCCCCTCCCTCTCCAGGGACTGGAGGGGGCTGGCGGGGGCGGGAGGGCTTGCGGGCGGGGGGGGGGGGGGGGGGGGGGGCCCCTCAACATTCCCGCCCCCCCCCCTTTGGGGGGGGGGGGGGGGGGGGGGGGGGGGGGGGCGGGAGCGCGGGCGAGGATAAGACTCTTAAGTCGGGAGAAGTTTGCGCACAGCTCACAGCTGGGCGAGGGAAGGAAGGCGCCCGGAAGGTGAGCCTCCTGGACTTTGGGGAGATGGAAACAACGCATGGGGAAAAAGCAGTTACCTTTTAGCCCATAATACAAGCTGGGTCTAGGTTTAAACCATCAGTTAAGGCAGAAGTAAAGTGTCAGGGAATCGGGAGGGAGGGCAGGAGGAGGGCTGAGGACTAACGCAGTTTGCTCTCTCGTCAAACTAGGAAAGCCAGCCCCCCAGACAACTGGGTGGGCTGCGCCGCGCGGCTCGCGGACCTTCCGGGGTTGGAGAGGTGCGCACCCCGTGCACCTCACCCTGAGGCTGACATCTCCTGCTCAGGAGATGGGCGCTGTAGCTTGAGTTCCTGAGTCTCTGGAGCCACCACCTGCGAATGCCCTTCGCTTCTACTGAGCTGTGCCCAGCAGCCCTGTGAGACTATTCCAGGTAAGGAGGGTCTGGGAATGAATGGGACTTAAAGCTTTGGGATGTTCCCGGGGATGGTTAGCAGTGGAAGGGCACAAGGTATCTTGTTTTTTGATTGCAAAACTGCAGTTTGATTGTGGTGCTTTGAGGTTCAAATGTAGGGTCAGCTTTAGTCTCGGTCGTCTCACTTTACCCTTGATTAGAGAAAAGAGGGTTGTCCTGGGAAGGTGCTACAACTTAGGATTTCATATTGCAGGCTCCTCTGAATTTTTTGTGACTTTCACTATGTTACTAGTATCAATTTTCTCTCAAAAGTTTTATTTTCCAACTTACTGGGTATGAAAATTACGGGGCTGAGAGTTGTGGATTTTTTCCAAAAGGTGTTTATTAACTAACAAACAGATAATATCGGCATCTATGTGATGTGTCATCGTTCTGGATATTGGAAATGAGCACAGTGGTGAATGGCGTTGCTTGTTAAGTCATGTTTTACAGAGAATTATTTTCCAACAATCATTTATGCATAGCAGCCATTCTTCACACCTATTAGGAAAAATATGTTGTGTGCGTAGTTTCCAAAAGGGTACTCTTTTTTCATGATGCTCTTTCCAAGCCTGGGTGAAAGACATCAAGAAAAACTCTAACAGATGAATTCTTCTTCCCCAAGCAGTCATTTTCCTTGAGGTACAAGGAAATCCAATCAAAGTCAAACTCCAACAATCCAGTTCGATTTTTAACCCATTATTCAGGCTTTACCTTGCAAATATGCCTAAGAAAAGTTCTACCTGAAAGCTTTACCTAATATTATATGGTGTATGCGAGACTAGGAGGCAGGGTTCCATTTGCCGATCTTCGGGAGACCCCGACAATTTCGTGGCTCTAGTTAGCCTAAACCAAGACATCTGTTCAAGGCTATTTGTTGAAATTATTGGGTGATGAAAAGTGAAATGCTCAAAAGAAATCAAAGTGTGACCATGTAGTTACTGAAAATAATCTTTAAATAGCAGAGTGTCTAAGTTTGTGTTTCAATTGGTAAGAGAAAGCAAATATTTTATACATTTGGGCCACTTTGGCTTACCAGTAAAGATAGAGTTGGAATGCTTTTAGTGTTGTGGGATTTGTAAAGCATAATTTGTAATAGCATGTTGCTAGCCTACTATGTGTTCAGTTAAAGAACTCAGCTTATAAAAGTAGAAAGTGCTGGTTCTCTACACTGACATTATGAAAGGAACTAAGGTGATTAGATTTGCAAACATCTTTAGTTTAAGTCAGTATTCTCAGTGGGCACTCATTTCTACTCAATATTTTAACATAGCTGAAAACATCCATCAGCCAGGATTTGTTTTGGTTCAATGCCTCTAATCTACAGTTAATTTTGGGAACTATAGCCATAAGAATAATATTCAGTCATATTGTAAAATGCTCTAAGATTATTTATTGACCACACCAATACACTGAGTAAACATGAAATCCTTATTATAACTTATTCACAAGAACACATAAATAATCTTAGAGTTGTATTGTTTCATGATGCTTGGAGTTGAAGAAAATTACCTGATATAAATACGGCTTTGGTTTCCCATTTTTTTATGTATTTGAATTCCAGATAATGAATGATGATGGATGTATAAAGGTAACATTTGTTTCAATTAGTTAAAAAAATGGAGCTAAATCTTAGTATTAGTGGTATTGTGGCAACTGTGTTCTTGGTGAACTTCTCAGACTCTTTAAATGTTGACGTGAATGAAGATATTATCTACTGTTGTGTTTTACTGCAGTAAAAATGAAATGGAAATAGGAGATGTGATATTTTCAATGATAACCTAAACCAGTGTTCTCAACTCAGGCTGCAAATTAGAATCAATGGGAGAGCTTTCAAAAAAATAAGGTTATCTAGACCCTTCCCCAAACCAATTAAATCAGAATATCTGAGGAAGGGTCCACTTTTTTTTTTATGTGATTTAATGTGAAGCCCTGACTGGGAACCACTGTTTGAGATGGTTCCTGTCAAATTTGGTAGAGCGCGTTAATTTTGGAGGTTCTTGGTGAAAATAAATGCCGTATGTTCTACTGTCGGTTGAATCTTTTTTTCTTTAAAAACTATATCTAATTTGATTTCCCAATTAGAAGAAAAAGAGGTTGTTTTCCCTGATGGTAGATGTTTAAACCATAATAGCTTCCGGGAAAAACATGTTTTTTTCTCCAGAAAACAAGCTATTGAGTTTGAAGCTTACCTGACCATCCAGAAAATGCTTTCGTAAATTAGCTGTAGCTTGGAAAGATATTGGAAATAATGCTTTAAGAAACATAGAATTTGTTTTCATTTTTTTAAAGACCTGAATGATGTGTCATGTGCAAATATGTACCCTTTGAAAGGAGAGAAGGAGGAATATAGTACCATTGTCTTTGGCACACCAACTAACATATCCCAGGTGCCAACTATGTTCTAGCATTTTCACATAAATTACTTTATTTAAGGCTCACAAGAGCTTTGTGAGGTACCAGCTATTATTTGGATTTTGCATATGAGGAAATTAAGGACCCATTAGGTTAATGAACTTGCTCAAAGCCACAAACCATGTAAATTTAACACAAACCAAGGTCTTCTTATTCTCAGTTCAAAATGTAATAAAAGATATATTTACAAACATTTCTTAAAAATTAAAGGCAGCAGTTTTTTTAAAAAGCAATATTGGTTAAGAGCACAGATTCTAGAATGGCTATGCTTGTGTTTTATGCCTGGCTCCATCATTTTCTAAGAAGCTGTAGGATTCCAGGCAAGTAATCTAACCTCCCCATGCCTTAATTTCCTTTGTAAAAGATTTCTCTAATGACAATTAAACAAATTAATATTTGTAAGTCACGGTGGGTAGGTGCCTGGTGCACAGTAGGTTCTATGTAAGTGTTATACTTTTTTAAATGTCATTCATTAAAAAATATTTTTGATTGTTTGTTATATGCCAAGCATTGCATTAAACCTGAAGATACATAAACAAATACGTCATATCCCTATCCTCAAGGATTTTGTGTCCAATAAAGAATGACCAATACATAAGTAATCATTTCATTCTGGTATGAGAGTTTCTTCCCATTTAATTATAATCAAAAGCATTATTTTATGTGACAACTTTGTGCTTTTCAATGTTAATATGATCTTCCAGAGCTCCATATAATAAGGTTAAAATCAATTGATAATAGGTTATGTTGTCACAATTGTTTTCAATTCTATCAAAACACAGGAGCCAGTATTAACGTATGTTCTTTACTTTATGAGTTTAGAAAACTGGTCATATGGAAATGTTTGGGGTCTCTAGAATTTTATGTTAGACGTGAATAAGATAGAGACAAAGAATTGGTAGAAAATGTCATCAGAATATATTCCTCAATACTTCTAAATGCTATTTTTTTGGATTGGTATTCTGAAAAGAGTGTTATCTGATTGGAATGTAGTTTGTTTTGTTTTAAGAATAATAATTCTAGGGGAGGAAGAGTTGATCAAAGAGTAGAGTTAAAGGTCTCTAACACCAGGCTGGCTTGGCAAGAATATGTATATGTCATCAGAACTGGCTACGCTTCTTCCACTATGCCTGTGGCTCTATGCCACTGCCCTGTGTCACTTTACACGATACCTCCAGGGTACCTGTGAATACCTCACCGGTCTAAGATTCTGCCCTCATTCAAATGAAAAGTCCCCCTTTATTAAAAATAGTATATAAATTGGTATTCTTTGTAAAAGAAGAACACAGTACTCTAAACCTAAGGAGATATTTCTCAAAGAAATAAAGTACCTAGCTCGGTGAAATATTTTGTTTCTGTAATCAATATTTAACCATTCTATCTCATTGAAATGTCTGTTGCAAATGTATGTCTTCTTCTCTCTTATCAAGTCTCAAGGCTAACCCCAGTTTTTCCTATGGATGTTGCATTTTTCTTCCTTCTACTTTCACTGTTGCCCCTTTATTTTGAGCATTTATTATTTTTAACAAAATAATTAAATATTCTCCTAATATTCAGTTACATTCAGCCTCCTTGATGCATTCAGTGTTATATAATAGGGTCAGACTTATTTTCTAAGCTCCCATTTTGTCACCTTCTGTTCAGAATTATTCGGCAATTGCTGAGGGACCATAAGACTTAGAACCCTCTCTTCAGCCAGGCATTTAAGATGTTTCATGATATAATCCCATTTTATCTTTCCTATTCAAGTCAAGTTGGAAACCACAACAATTCCCTAATTCCAGTTCTGAAGCCATAATGACGCTGCAAAAATTGACTCCAGGTTTGGAGTCCATCCTTCACTTTCAACCCTTGTGCCCTCGCCTCTCAATCTCAGTGTATATTCTGTTGCCTCAAAATCGAGGTTTGTAGTGGGGGGGGGGGAGGCTTTACATCAGTGGTTCAGTGGTGAAGCTGCATTGCTTTGCATTTTGTTTCTTTCCACAGCCCTGGTCTTCATCCCTGCCTTTTAGTTGTCTTACATAGTTCAGAATCCGGCATTTCAAATCTTACCTTCCTCCATCCTGCAAAATGTCTTAGTCATTCTCCTGTAACACATTCAACAAATTTCCATCCTTAAAGCTTTGCTCATATTTTTAAACTCAGTACATATTTACTAAATGCCTATTATGTCCTAGTTGGGGGATTTTGTGACAGGTTACAGCTCCGGGCTTCCTGGGAACTGCAGGACACAGATAGATCAACAGATAGTTACACTATCGTGTGGTAAGTACTCCAATAAAGAAATGCTATGAATGTTGTGGAAGCAGGGAGGAACAGAACCGAGCGGAGCATCAGAAAAGCTTTCTGAGGGAGGTGACCCTAAAGGGGACATCATCCGGCATTGATATGACAAGACAGAAGAAGCCGAATAAGGAGGGGAAGAGACCGAGTGTGCTACAGGCAGGACACAAGACTCTAAAAAGCGCTGGAGGTTTAAAACAACATGGTGATTTCAGGAAGCCATGGGTATTTGGGTTGGTGTTGGGGAGGTCAGCAGAGCAGGGATCATCAAGTGGCTTGTGTGCCTGTCTCATTAAAGGATTTGCATTTTATCATGAAGACAATGGGGTTTCTCGAAGGAGTTAAAGTAGGGGACTGAAATAATCAGATCTGTGGTTCTGGTAGATCACATCAGCCAGAAGATAGGAGAGATATTAGGTCGAAGGAGCAATGGATATAAATTAACTGGAAACCTGGAGCCTTATTGCAGTAACAGAGGGGAGAAATAGTTAGGGTCACCTTGTGGGAGATAGAAAAGAAGAGAAAACAGTCAGGAGATTATTGTAGGGATAGCTTTGGTGGAAATGGGCAAATGGTAGAAATTGGAAGTGAGATGAATGAGGGAGAGAGCTGATAGTATGATCAATTCTAGGTGTCTTTCACAGATAATAGGAGAGATGGATGTCTTTCATGTGGTCTGGACAAGGAATATTTTAGGGACAGAAGATAAAGAATTTAATTTGGAACGTGATGCATTTGACTTACCCATGTGATGATGTCCAGTAGAAGTAGATACAGAAATTTGTGACTTGAGAAAGACTTCTGTATTAGAGATATGGATTAGGAAGATGTAAGTGTATCTATTTCAGCTGATAGTATAAGAAGGGACGATTTCTCCTTTGGAGAAGTAAAAACTGAAAAGAGAGAAGAAGGAAAAAAAAGAGAAAATTTTGAAGAAAAGAAAAACATCTAAGACAGAATCCTGAGAACCAGGTTTTGTTTTTGTTTTGTTTTTTTTTTTGTTTGTTTGTTTGTTTTTAGGGGACAAGAGTTTGCAAAAAAAAGATAGAGATAAAAGGCTAGATGAAAGGAAGAAACACAAGAGAAAGTGATTTTGTGGAAGCTGGGGAGAAAAAAAGTGGACACCACAAGTAAATCAAGTGGGTAAGAAGTGAGAGATCACAGTTGGATTTAATTAAGAGCAATTTCAATAGTGGGTTGAGGAATAAAGGAGAAGCAAGGAAATTGAGACACTGAGGGTCCACAATAATTTCAATTAGTTTGACGTGAACTCCTTGCTTTATTTCTTTCTTTGAAATTTTACAGTCCCCTAGAGTTTAACTTAAATGCTGCTTCCTTCTTTTAGCCTTACCTGGATGGCCAACCCTCTCCCCCCACCCCCCACCACCAAGGCAAGATGTAATATTACACCTTGATATCTCTTTCCTTAGAGCTTCTAGGAAGTACCATGCATGCCCCTATGTATGTGTGTGTGTATAAAGTATTCTTCCCTTTTGTCTCTCATTCATTGAAATAAACTCTTTATTATAACAGTGTATTGGGTGGGGGTAAAGATGGGTTTCATTAACCCCTACCCTCTGGGACTACAATCTAGAAAACCCAATTATTTCGGTATCCAATATTTCTCAGAATGGAGACTCAGAAGTTTCATGGGTGACTCTTTCAGGGAAAAATACCACTTTTGAGGCACAGGTTATACCACTTTATACTTGTCTTCTGGCACTTTATCTCCCTTTTCTGTTGTAGAGATCTGTTAATTTTTCTTATTTTCTTACTCGATTAAAAAGGACAGAGTCATCCGTTTATCCTGTATTCCACAGCACACAGAGGAGACTTTCTCTTCTCTTAGTGAAATGAGTTAAACTAACCTAAATGTTGCCATAGATATGGTGCTTTTTTTCCCTGAAATTATTTTTGTCACATTAAGCCTTAAATTTTTCCTCTTTTAAGGTATCAACTAGCTGATACCCCAGAGATTTCAGTCCCTTCTCTCTGGTATGCTGCAAATCAGTAATCCATCCCACATTTCTTAGACCGGTACTGTTATTTCCAGCTTGAATCGGTGTTGACTTGAAGAGCCAACTCTATTTTCTTTAGTGAGCATTTAATACATAGCTTACATATTCAGGGGGGCCTGGGTGGCTCAGTTGGTTAAGGGCCCGACTCTCGGTTTTGGTTCAGGTCATGATCTCATGCCCTGCATCATGCTGTCTACTGTCAGTGCAGAACCTGCTTCAGATCCTCCGTCTCCCTCTCTCTCTGCCCCTTCCCTGCTCTCTCTCTCTCTCTCTCTCTCTCAGAAATAAATAAAAAACATTTTTAAAAAAATAGCTTACTTATTCAGAACATAGCATTCATTCTAAGCATGCAGAATTGTTTTCCACTGGCCCCCTTACACTTTCTTAATCACAAAGCATATACCTCTACATCTCCCATGCCTCTTGCACCAGGCTGAAGCTACTTAGGTGATATTTATACCTCTGTAGGCAGGGGCGAAAAATGGGACTTCCCTTCTCATATTCCCAGTGTGGATCAAAGCCCTGGAAACAATTAATCTTAAATTATTTGAATAACTGATTGTCCCCAAGTTAGTATCTCTAGGAATTTAGGAATATAACTAAAGTAACAACAAAAACAGCCTACTACAACTCGTTGAACCCTGACTGTGTGCTGCATACAGCAATGCTCAGTCATTATCATGACAATCATATGGGATATTATTAAGCCCATTTCACGAAGACAGACTCAGAAAGCTTACGTGACTCACCAAGGTTCATGCATCTCCAAAGCATCAGGGCTAGAACTCAAACCTAAGATCACCTAATGCCAAAAAACTATGCTGCCCTACTGCAGTCAAATGACATTTTGAGGGTGATTTGGACATCTTTTTTTTTTAAATTATAATTTGTCTATATTAATTGTCTTGAATGATCAGAACCTTCAATAACAGAAATAGGAGCCCTTGTCAACATGGACTTTTAAGTCAGTATCTCTGGAGGCTTTATGCTCAGCTTTCCAGCCCAGTGGGGCTGCCGGGTCTGTGGCTATCATCCTGACAACCAAGACCCAGCCTTTTGGAATACCCCGCAATAGTCCAGGCTCGTGCTCTGTGAAAAAGGAAACATTCTAGATAGCTACACACATAAGCAGGAACCCCCTGCACTGCGATGAAAATGTGAAATGTGATATAGTTCTAGGATTTTAGGCTTTCTTGTCTGACCCAAACCTATTTCTATGAAGTAGCTGTTAATTTATTACAAACAGAGATGAATTTGGTGTTAGCCAAATATGATAGCTATATTTATCCTCTTCTGGAGCCCAAAAGGAATGGCACTTATCCCAGAACTATCCTAAGGAAAAAAAAATCTCCTTGATAATAAAAATTTTTAAAGGGAAGTTCTGCTATTTGAGGAAGTTGCCTCTTGAGCGGGGGGCTCACAAAGTCAACCAGGGCAATAAGGGCAAAGGGAAAGGCAAATGGCACCATTGCCAAGTTTGAATTTCAGATGGACATGACTCATACATGAATTAACCCAAACTTCAGCATAATTATTTGTTTCCAACCTTAAGTCCGACAGAATTCTTGCAGGCACGAAGGGTGTATTGTGGAAAACGTCCATGTTTACAGACATTGAGATGGGATCTCTTTAGCCCAAGATTCAAAGAAATTCATGACACAAAGAACACAATAATGCAAATTGCTTTAGCACCTCCTTCCCTGGGCCTACTACAGGGCTAAAAGGTCAGGACAATATTAGAACACTTTTTCATTCCTAACGTCATATAGACTGCAAAGATGGCATTAAGGCAAAAAATCCCAGCAAAGTGGTGAGCGATCATTGTTGCTCGAGGGCCAATTCAAGGAAAAGCAAGAATTTACTGGGGTGCTTTTCTTCCCATTCAGAATGAAAATAATTTTATTGCATCCAGTGAGGAAAACGTATATTCTTGCAAATTAGATACGTTATTTTAGTAAATAGAAGTTCAGTGAGAAACTTGGCATTTCTTAGCTACTAAAATATTAAGACTCTGGGCAAATTTGAGGAGTAGCAACTTGGAATCAGCAAATATCAAAACTGCAAGTTAGAGCCTCATCGAACTGCATTTTAATTTGTTAAAGAGGCATTCCTAGTATTTGAGGTAATGTCATGCATTTTCTTGGTAACTAATATTGTATCCTTATCATTAATAAGAGGTCCAATGCTTTCATTAAAAAGGAGACCTCTTTCATTAAAGAGGAATATGCAATGGCATATTTCCCCATCAGTAGGTGACAGTGCTGCCTTGAGAACTCCAGTCTTCAGACTCTAAGTCCAGTGCTCTTTTTGAAGAGTCTGCAGAATTGCAGGGAGTTGTGAACATTTGCAAAAAAAAAAAAAAAAAAAAATTGCATGAATGTCCTTATATTAGATAACCACGAGGCCAGTTGAACACATAAGTAACAGTGGCCCTGAACTACACTGCATAAGACACTGTCTCTCATGTCCCTTTTCTTCTCTTAGCTCCCCAAGCACCTCCACTCATAGTATTCCCATTTATTGCAGAAGCCCGCTTTCCTAACAAAAATCCCCATTGCTTAAATCTTTCCACAATCTCCCTCTCAGCTCCTTTTTTGCTTGCCAAAATAGATTGCTTTCCTCTTACCCTCTTCCTATAAACACTGCTCCCTGCAGGTAATATTGTAGTGGAATAAACCTTTATTCCCTTCAGGAAAAAAAAAAAAAAGTCTATTATCAACGATTTAGGAGCTAATTCTTAAACCTGGCATTTCCTGTTGTGTGTTCTCCAATCAGATCAGTTTGGATCTTTATTCCCAAACTTGAAACTTTACGCCACACATCAGCTTTTTGAAAACTGTGAGAAGTGGGCTTCGTTGCGTATCCACCGCCTGTAAGGTAGCCCCCACACCGTCAGCTCTTGTCGGGGCCACCCCAACAGCCTCCTATGTGGCCTGCTCACTAGCCCCTGGGCCTCTCCTGACACATTCTCTGCTCAGCACCCAAAATGAGCTCCTCAAATGTAACCCAGATTCGGTTTCTCCTCTGTCCATAACAGCTTCCGGGGACACCTGAACCCATGCTCACACTCATCACCTTGGCCTCCAGTTCCTGTGTGTGACTTGGCAGCCACAGCCTATGAGCCCAGCCTCATCTACTGGGACCACTCACTCCACCATGCTGATCTTGATCCATTCACTGGAAGGCACTACACCCTTTCCCCCTCATGCCCTCGCACGTGCCCTTCCCTCTGTCCAGGATGTTCTTTTCACCCATTGGCACATGGCTGGCTGCTTCTCTTACTTCAGGCCTTAGCATAACAATGCTCACTCCCTGAAGAGTCCCGCCATAGTCCCTGCACTTTCTAAAGTATGGGTTGTCCTACTAATCTCTTATCTCAGCTCTTTGCTTATTTCCTTCATAATAGTCAATACAGTTTGTAAGCATTTTATTTTTGTGTCTGTTTCTTTTAGTTTTCTATCACCTGCATTAGAATATAAATTCCACAAGGTCTGTCTTGTTGACACTTTTAATTCCCAGCGCGCTAAATAAATATCTATGTAACAAATTGAAGGAATACATCCGTTTAATCTTGTCCCATCCACAGCATTTCTCAATTTATGTGACTATAAGGCCCTTTTATGGTACACCGCCTCTTGATATCTGGCCGAAAATCTTTGGAAAATCTGCCTTTTTGAAAGAAAGTGGAGATAATGGCAGGAATTTTAAGTACTAACACAAGTGTGACTTGGGGGCAGGTGTGCCTTTTTGATAAGATTCAAATCTCCTCTTAGATGTAACTTTTCATAGTAGGATTGACCACCTGGTGTCATATTCATGAGTTTAAAGGAGGCTAACACCTGCTAAGGTAAAACCATACCCACTCTTGTAAAAGCTAATTTTAATCTATATCACCCTTGGAGGATACAGGGCTTTTAAGAATCGAATCACTTTTATAAGTTATCATAACTATATCTATAGTTCTTAGCCTCTTTTGAATCTGCAGTTTTAACCAACTACATTTTTCACCTGTCTGCCTTATTGCCCGTATATCAAAATAAGTATTTCTAAGTAAGAACTTTTCACAAATTATGTGGCTCAAATGAGGTTTTTTTGAATAAGTATTTCAAGTTACAGTATGCAAAACTAGCTAGAGTAAGAACACTCCATCAATATAAACAACTTGTACATGGGAAACTCTTAGAAATTAAGTTTTGGTGTTGGAATTGACCAGACCATACTCTAAACAGAGCCCAATGTGAAATTTTGATCAGTCTCAGAATCCCAGCAGTGTAATTTCCTGTTTTTAAGAAAAGTATGTTTTAACAACTTTCAAGGATACTTAGATAAAAAATAGATTTATTGAAATATTTTAATAATGGTGATAATGGTAGTAATAATAATAGTAACACTTACATAGAACTTACTTTGAGCCAGTGATAATAATAGATATTAATATATTTAATCTTCACAGCAACCCTCTCAGGTAGGTACTATAATTATTCTCTTTACACAATGAAGAAACTAAAGCACAGAGAGGTAAGTAACCTATGGGAGAAGACGCAGCTTAATCCACGACAGATTTGGAAAGGAAACCAAGGAGGTCTGGCTCCTGAGAGTAAGTAAATGCTAAAAGGGAAATGTATTTATTGTAAATTTACGTTAAAAGCTTCACAGCCAAAATTTGTTATTATGACGTAAAATGTCTTTAAATTTTGCATTTTTGCATGTCTTTCAGCAGCAGATCCACAGATTTCTTTTTCTTGGAAAATTAAAAGAATTAAATAGTGGTTTTCCTAATTTGTTCTAAATATTAATCTCTATAGCTGTCATGAGATGTACCCATGCTAATAGTATTCCACTCTGCCCTGTGGTTTACAAGAAGAGGAAATTGTACTTTGCCAAGTTGACACCTCATTCATGAAAAGCAGAGTCAAATTCAAAAAGTTAATCTGTTTTTATTCTTTTAAAGGTGCAATTTCTGCTGCAAAAATGCAAAACACAACTCTTAACAAAACATGGTTTTAAGTAGAATTTCAAAACTATATTTTGATTACTTCCATGGAAATTAGTCAGAAACCCATGATATATATGGTCTTAATGATGTGGGGGGAAAAAGTGGTCTAAAAATGGCAAGTACAAATACATTGAATTTTAATTAGTCTAAAAATGGTCAAGTTTCCTATTCACTCACTTGGAGATGATAAACTTTCCAAGATCTATTTTGGAGCATGCCAAGTCTTTTCCATGTGCTCTAAGCGGTCTCATTTCCCTACGCGGTGACTATGTCAGCACTCTGAGTACTTGTGCAGCGGGGGAGATCTGATCAGATACCCGAGGGAAAATCTGTGTGCGCTTCCGTGTTCAGGATGCTCAGCTGCTCACAAGGGATTTCTATTTACCACCTCTGATCCCTTTTAATTTATTTACCATATCTGAGGTTATTTTATTTTCTAAATTATAGTTCTCTTATTTACTGCTGTGAAATTTTTCATGCAGTGTATTGTGTAATGCGTTTTACTCTAAAGCTTCCCCCCCTCTACTGTTACAGCTCATTTTAAGAATAATGAAAGAAAGCATTGGAAAACATGTGTGTCAGGGATATTTCACAGAATATTGATCTAGAACCTAACTGCTTTGCATTAGATTATCCAATTTCCCTGTGAATCAAGTCGTTTTTCCAGCAGTAAGTTATCATTTCAGAGGCCAGGAAATGAATGCATCACAAAGTGAGAAGCTTTTATCCTCCAAAGTTGTAGAAAAGTGTAATCAAATTCATGGAGAAAAAGAATAAAAGAAAAAAATGTGTATATAGCACAAGGAGATATTTTTATTCGTTTTACTTCAATCTAATGGGAAAAGAAAATCTACTCTTAGCATTTCTTGTGTCAATTTGATGTGATGCTATATTCTTTTTTTAAAATTTTTATTTATGCATTTCCTTTAAAGAAAGCTCTACGCCCAACATGGGGCTTAAAATTCATGACCCCGAGATCAAGAGTTGCATGCTCTACTGACTGAGCCAGCCAGGCACCCCTGTGACTCTATATTCTAAGCACTCAAGAAAAAAAAACCAAACACTTCAGGATCTTCTTTGCCCTCTATAATCTCAAAATATTACAGAATAATATTTATATTGTCCTCAGTAATGCAAAATACCCTCTTAGGACGGGGCGGGGGGGGGGGGGGAAGCCCTTGGACTTTAACACAGAAACACATCTTGAATGCTTTTAAAAATTGATCAGTTTCTCCAACAGAAAAGGATAGGCCACCATTCTGTTCAGTTTAGGTAACCTTCAAACAAGTAAATTAGTAAAATCAATTTAGCAGAAGCCCAAAGGTTCATAAACATTGCATTATAGAATTCATTTAGACCCTGCCTAAAATTTTCCCTTCCAGAAAGCCAAAGTTGACACACTGAGAAAGGTTATGATTCAGAGCAGACTGACTGATGATAACATGTTGAACCTCGAAAGATGAAACAGAGCCTACTTTCTTTGTTACTTCTCTCTTGATTTAAGGCATGAATTTTTCTAAGCTCCTACCCCTTAACCCCCAGCCCCACGCTATCTCTTAGCATAATGAGAATAATACACCTGAGCTCTTCTTCATATTTGTTAAAAGGTCCCACCTGAAAGATTCAGGAGAAAACATCTAGTTTTAATACACCAAGGTTTGCAATAAAAGTTCTCTCTCGCCATCAGCTTTACATTCCCAGCCTTCATTCGGATATTTAAGTTCTACTCATGTTAATTTATGTTAATCCATAATTTACTTGTGCATTTGAGGAAGTTTCAAAAGAATATAGCACCTCCCTGTCACGTTTCCTCTTCTCAGTCACTTGTATGTAATCTTCTCAAACAACCTTGTACCATTCGCTACTCCTTTAGTACACACGTTTTTATAGATGATTAGAGCAGATCTTAGAGGTTATAATCCAACTCCTGCATCATATAAATGAAGAAATAAAGGAGACAAAACTTCTCCAGTGTCACACAGGTATATCGGTTCCATCCCATGCTGCATTAAACAATTTTATATTGAATATATACCTCTATTGAATAGAGAGATATGTGCTAGGAAATAAGATACTCTTCATTGAGGAACCAAGATTATAGCAATATAGGCTGAGTTAATTTCTCCTTTTGAATCTGTCACTGTCCAGAATCTCAGACCCTGTATTTAAAAAAGAAAGGTCAGGATACAGACATAACCACCATGGTGACTAGTGGGCATTAGGTAGGGAGATGTAGGCAATAGGGCAATGTATGAGAGATATACAGCACCTTGGGTGACTCCCTGAGTTGTCCAGGCTGATGGACACCTAAAAAAAGACTTAGGTAGGAAAGAAAGAAAGCTTCTCTGGTCTTACCATTACTCATTGTATCCAAACTAGAGATTTTTGTTGTAAAACCTTCATTTTGTTTTCTTTCCTCTTCATAATAGTTACTTAAAAATATTTTTTATGTTTATTTATTTTGAGAGAGTGAGAGAGAGAGCACGAGCAGTGGGGAGGTGTGGCAGGGAGAGGGGGGTCTGAAACAGGCTCTGTAATGACAGCAGAGAGCCCGATGCGGAGCTCGAACTCACGAACCGTTTAGATCATGACCTGAACCAAAATCAAGAATCAGACGCTTAACCAACTGAGCGACTGAGCCACCCCGGAGCCCCTCCTCTTCATAATACTTTACGCAGAGCTCCAAAATAGACATCACTGAATTTTTAAGTGATAATCATGCATGTGATTTGCTTTTAGGATTTCTCAATGTATTTGTTTAAAAACTTTCCCAAGGTGATATGTTGCTGAAATTACCTTCAGATGCACTCAGGACTTTGAGGGACAAATGAATGGGACAGGTAGCATGAGAGAGGGATTGGGTGGAGCCTGGGACAGAGTTCCAAATAGGGCACCAAAGAGGGGCTGGGAGGAGCCAAAGGCAGTTTGACAACTGTGAATGCACTAAGAGAGCAAAGAGGGGAAATGTTACAAGAAATAGCAGGGACCACCACTTATTGGGCTTCTGGTATATGCCAATCTGTGTACAAACATGCATCATCTCATTTAGGCTCCACAATCACCCTGCAAGCTAGTTATTTTTATCTCCATTTTGCAGATGGGAAAACTGAAAATCAAAGAAGCCAAATAAATTAATAATAAGAAATAAGAATAAAATAATTATAATAGTTAATAATATGTGAACAGTAAGTTACTTTTAAAACTTACATTTTTGAGGGCTAATTAGGTTGAGTCATGGACAAATAATCCCATTTATTTTTCATAATAATCACAGGCATTCTTATTATACCCATTTTACCTACGGAGACCGGTGAGGCTTAGGGACTTAAAGGTGATATATCTCAAAGCAGAGGCAGGATTTAGGCCTAAACTGCCTAACTTTGGAGCACGTGGTTTGGATTGCCATTCGCAACTACTAAAAACAGAGCATGCATTCTCACCCAGGTTTGTTTGCTACCCGTCCATGATTTTTCCACGTCCCACGTAGCCTTTAAAATGATGGTCTTCAAATACGGCCTGATGGCCCATGCTGATCCATGGTGGAGTTTCACTGTCTGGCAGCAAAATAAAAAGATCAAAGACAATGTCAAGAGTTTCTCCCGACACGATGTGTGTTTGATTTAAAGGACTGCACTTTGTTCTGAGATTACATTCTTCCTTTACTGGAGCAAAAATATCCCTTCTTTTTATCTAATGATGACGGTAATTGATGATAGATTTTTTTTAAAACATACTTTATTTTAAAATTATACATTTGTCGACCCTAAGTCGCCAACCTCACATCAGGGACAATGGGCAAGGAATTGTATGTATTCATAAAATTTTAAATTTGGGGGTCTTTTAAAAAAGCATGCTGCTAGGGAATGGAGGATGGTACACAAAGCAAACTACAAATTAGCCCAAGACTAACCCTTATGCTGGTGAGTATCACTTTATAGTTGTTTAGGAATTTACAAGGAAGCATGTCACACTTAAAATTGCCAGTGTATGTCGGGCGTCTCGATTAAGCATCTGACTTCGGACCAGATCATGATTTCGCAGTTTGTGAGTTCAAGGCCCACATCAGGCTCTGTACTGACAGCTCAGAGCCTGGAGCCTGCTTTGGATTCTGTGTCTCCCTCTCTCTCTGCCCCTCCCCCACTAGCACTGTCTCCCTCTGTCTCTCAAAAATAAAGAAACTTTAAAAAATATTTTAAAAAATTGCCAGTGTATAAATATATTTTTATAGAATAGCACGTTCCATAGAGAAAACACCTGAGCTTTGGTGGACTAGTGTGTACACAGTCTAAGAAATGCTTTCATATTCAGCATCTCATGTGATCTATACTCAAACTTCCAGAAACCAGTATTACTGTAACAGGAAGGCTGTTGTCCTTAGAGTACACAATAGGATATACTACTTACTAGTATTGCTTGGCCTCTCTTAGCCTCAAGTTCCTTTAAGAAAGGAATTATTTCAATCCCAAAGGACTATCTCGTGGATTTTAGATAAAGTAGGAAAAGTGCCACACAGGGTATAAAGCATATAGCAGTTCATAACTGCTATCTATTCTTATAATTATTATGATATTAATTTTATAGATGAGAAAACTATAATCAGATTAAAATGAGCCAAAGTAGCTCATCTAGTTAAGTAGTTAAGTGATGGATTTGGGCTTGCACCCACTTCTATCCATATCCCAAAGCTTCTTTTGGTTACTTCCCACCTACAATTCTGTGTGAATCTCAAACCTTCTATTCACTATCTCACACCACAACTCCAGTAATGGTAAAAACCTGAGAAATCCCTTTGATTTGAATGCGCCTCCATCATTCTGTAGATGATGCTGTCCATATGGACACAGCACATAAACTTCTCAGAGAGAGATTCAGATGAAATTTAAAGTGATTAATTGTAGGGGTGCCTGGGTGGCTCAGTTGGTTAAGCATCCAACTTCCACTCGGGTCATGATCTCGCGATTTGTGGGTTTGAGCCCCATGTCAGGCTTTGTGCTGACAGCTCAGAGCCTGGAGCCTGCTTTGGATTCTGTGTCTCCCTCGGTCTCTGCCCCTCCCCTGCTCGTGCTCTGTCTCTCCCTCTCTCCAAAATAAAAATAAACATTAAAAAAAATGATTTATTGTCTATATCAGTCCAATAAAACTAATATTAAAACAAATACAAGTCAGAATGGAAATTGTAAAGATCACCAGATGCTATGAAAAGTAACATCCTGGAGCACATAAAGGAGGCAGTAGCTAAAGGTCGTCAGTTTAATGGGAAGATAAAATTTGAAAGTGGACCCATAATTTTTATATCTATAAAAAAGGGCTCATTGTGTGACTAGAGCTCACCAGCAGATATATTTTCCTAGATTACAAGACACTGGTAGTCAGTGTGTTGTTTGTTTGTTTTTTATTTAAATTACCTGAAGAGTGACTTCATCTCCCTAGGATACAGTATGGTCACTGGAAGATTAAAAGAAGTGGGCATCTCACTGATTCCTTAGTCGAAAAAACATTGTTTTCATTATAATCCTAAAGAATAAGAAGTTTCTGTCTTTTTAAAGAGAAAGGAGAAGTATGATATATTTTTGTCCTCAGAGGCCAGCAAATGAGGAAGGAAAGCCAATTCCTTTTCTTTTCTTTCAGAGGGATTTTCTCTTAATATAGCACACTCTGGAGTTCCATCTCTTGTTTTGAGTTCATCAGAAATCTGGATCTTAAATGGCTGCTTCTAATATATTCCGAGACAAGTGTAGACTGCCTATACACTGTGTTGTGAGAAGGCATACCTTGAGCTTAAAGAATGTGACAGTTATTAAGTTTCATGTCTTTCTGGGATTTAGGGTGCAAATTTGCAGCAGAGAGCTTGTCATGTGGTGTGTCAGCCACCAGACAGGGAGGGACAATGACAAGGCTGAATCTCCAAAGGGGAAGTTTAGAGCTATACAAGAGACAGGGACACCAGCGAGAGTACCTGACTGCAGGAGTTAATGTTTGAGAATCTTCCTGCAGCAATTTATGAAAATGGCTTGAAAATATTTATATTCAAAGGCCAACATATTTCTCTTAAAAATTAACTTTGTGGAGTGCCTGGGTGGCTCAATCGGTTGAGCGTCCGACTTCTGCTCAGGTCATGATCTCACGGTCCGTGAGTTCGAGCCCCGCATCGGGCTCTGGGCTGATGGCTCAGAGCCTGGAGCCTGCTTCAGATTCTGTGTCTCCCTCTCTCTCTGCCCCTCCCCTGTTCATGCTTTGTCTCTCTCTGTCTCAAAAATAAATAAACGTTAAAAAAATTTAACTTTGTTCCATTGAAAGGAATGACTAGAAATATTCAAAATCTTTTTTTTAACTACCTGAGTATCTTGCCAGCAACTCACCACCACTCCCAAAGTGAAAAGGGGAGAGAAAACGTCTAGTTTGGGTCTTTCAGTTTATTTCAGGTAATGGAAATATTTTAGATGAAATAATCAACTTGACTTATAATGCCAGTAAATCATTTTGCTAAGCCACGAAAGGGCAAAGGCCCCACTTTGTACATAACCCACATGGATGTGAAAGGCACTTCTTTTTTTGTTTGTTTCTACTCTCGATCACCTTTTCTTTGCCTTTTTTTTTTTTTTCAGTGAGAATGCTGAAGATCCACTTTCTTTGTAAATTTCTTTTCAAATTTCTTTACTATACAATACAGTATTATTAACCATAGTCATCATACTTTATGTTAGAAGACACTTCTCAGTAGGCAAGCTATGGAAAACCACTTCAGCCTAGTTTTACTGAACAGCAATCATGGGAACTGATTTGTTGTCTCAGAGGCTGGCGGTGGGGAGCAGAAAAGTTTTGACTTATTAGTATCCAGTTAAACAGTTCTGCCCTATGAACTGTGTGCATGAATCTTGCTAAGAAGGAGGCACTGTACAAAGTGCCTAACTTGCCTACCAATTTTTTTAAAATTTTTTAAAGTTTATTTATTTTTGAGAGAGAGAGAGAAAGAGAAGAGAGAGCACGAGCAGGGGAGGGGCAGAGAGAGGGAGAGACACAGAATCCAAAGCAAGATCCAGGCTCTGAGCTGTTAGCACAGAGCCTGACATGGGGCTCGAACTCACAGACCACAAGATCATGACCCGAGCTGAAGTTGGACACTTAACTGACTGAGCCACCCACGTGCCCCGCCTACCAATTTTTAAAATTACAGTTTACTGCCAGTCTTACCATATTTTCTCAAATAATTTGTCTCAACTTCTCATGTATCCTCATGACATGGAAGGTGTTGACAGGGACAAGGATTTTATTCGTTGCCAGATTTTTTAACCCTCCATCTTCCCTTCTTAATTGCACTGAAACAGTAGTTCTCAAACTTCAACCAGCAACAGAATCACTTGGGAGGGCTTGCTAAAACACAGATTGCTGGCCCCACCCCAGAGTTTCTGATTCAGTCTACGATGGGGCCCCCAAATTTGCATTTCTAGAAAGTTGCCAGATGATACTGATACTGTTGGTCTAGCTATCAAGCTCACAAACACCTCTCAGATATCCATTGCAATAGACTCTCCTCCCCATCCCTTGTACAGTTCTAGAGTTTTCAGTTTGACTACTTCATGCCCATGTCTATCTGGCCCTACATCAGCCTGAGCATTTCCCTGGCCACTCACTGTCAGCAAAGCACCAACGATATGCAGTTGTATTTTGAGGGAAGCATTTCAGATGCTTTGCCTCTTTGCTGCCCATGTTTTTAATATTTTCTTTCCTTCTAATATTTCCAGTACTTTCTGTCCAGTATTTCCAAATTCATATCATAAACACCTGGGTGAATAGGAAAAATGAGTTGTTTTCTCACTTATTTTTCTTTATTCCAGCTAAATGTTGATTAATGTAATAAAGATAACCATCTTTATTTAAAAGATTATCAAGAACAGAAGGACATGTGAAATCTGCCCTCCCCTCTGAACATCTCTCCAGAGTCTTTGAGAGATACAGAGAGAACCTGAAGCTCTATTTATTTCAAATGGCAGTCTTCTAGCTCACTAAAGGTGAAAGTTCCAGGAAGTAGCTGTTTGTGTTTCCTAAAACAAATAGCAGAGTAAATCATGTCCTTTTAACTAGTACAAATAAATAAACAATTGCCAAACCTTGGTATACAAAGAAATAAAGATCCTACCAATATAACTGCTTTTAAAACTACTATAGCTGGTACAATAATTACATGGAAAGTCAGAATTGCTTTATTTATTTCTAAAAATTAGATATAGGACAGTAGTTACAAAGGTGTTTATATTTTTGTTTTATGTTTTTTGTATTTAACAATACAAAAATTTTTTAAAAAGGCATAAAAAATGAATAGGTGTAAAAAAAACTACTAGATTTAAGTTTGTTTGTTCAAATCACACATATTGAGTGCCTACCCTGGGCTAGGTGTTGTTTCAGTCAAAGAAGATACAGAAGTGAAAAACAAGGCCATGCCTCTCTGAAAGCATTCTAATGCAGAAGATAAATGATAAATAAATATAACCAAAAGATTAAAAAGAGTTAGGGTCTTGGCCTTACCAAGGGTCAAAACGTACCATGAAACAAGCAGCTAAAATATGATGGTGTTGATATGGAAAAGGATAGATAGGTAAATGGAATAGAATAAAGAGTGCAGAAATACCCTGGAATTTGGTGGATGATGACATCTGCATTTCAATTCAGTGGTGAAATGATGAGAAATTCAAAATACATAACACTTTGCACCATGCTCTGAAGCAAATACTGATGTATTTCAGGTCTAAGTGTAAACATTAAAACTGTAAATGTACTTAGAGGAATTAAAGAGGATATATTTGCTCATAATCTAGGTATTGCTAATCATTATACAAAACCCAAAAGCCCCAAAACAGGAGAGGGTGAAAGATTTTACTATATCTAAATACAAAATTTCCATAAAGTGGTAATTTCTGAGAATAAAATTATAAGTCAGCTAATAACATGGAAAAAGTATTTGCAACATAGGAAACAAATGATATTTATTGTATGCACACTGTACCAAGCACCATCTTAAAAGTTAATAAACATTGTATTATTTTTAAGACTCAAGAAAGACTTATCATGTATGTAGTCTTATTACCCTCATTTTACATATAAACAGACTGAAAATTGAAGACTTTAGACAAAACGTCAACATCATCTAGTAAGAAGGAAACAAAACTGAAACTTAAATTCAGATCTCCTTTACTCCAGAGTTTGTTACTAAACATTGAGATACAAAGAGCTCCTATAAACCTAAAAGAAAAAAAAAAGATAACTCAATTTTTTAAAAATGACAATAGGTTATAAATCCATGGAAGATGAACCAATGGAAGTCATTATAATAAGGCATTCAAGGAAAAGCAGGCGATTTAGTATTACTTGTCCAAATTACAAATGCTCATATGCTTTGGCCCAGCATTTCTATTTATTATCTACCATAGAGAAATGAGGATCTTTCTGAACATTTCCTTCAGTATTTCTGTAATGTTCTTTGCAGTATTTGTAATACTTCAAAGGTTGGTACTCCCTAAATACCAATCCATAGGGAATAATTAAATGTATTATGGCATACCTACATTATGCAGTGCTATATAATATAGCCGTTAAAAAATAATGAAGTAGATTTATATGCACTGACATGGAAAGTGTTCATCATATACTAAAAAAAAAAAAAAAAAAAAAAAAAAAAAAGAAGTTTCAAGAGAATATATCTAGATACATAAATAGATCCTGTTTTGTAAGATTATACATTTTACTCACATCTTTGTGCACAGAAAAGTATCCAGAATTATAAACTTCAAATTGTTAATGGTTTCTACATCTGAGCCAGCATGTTGGAAAATTAGGATGGTTATGAGGGAGAACTTTAACTTACATATTTTAAAAACAAATTTTAATTAAAAAGTGAAGAACAGGGTTATCTGGGTGGCCCAGTCAACTGAGCGTCCATCTCTTGATTTCTGCTCAGGTCGTGATCCCAGGGTTGTGGGATCAAGTCCCATGTCAGGCTTTGTGTTAAGTATGGAGACTGCTTAGGATTGTCTCTCTCCCTCTGCCTCTCTCCTTCTCTCATGCTCTCTAAAATAATTTTTGTAAGTAAAGAACATATCAAAGACATTCCAAGTAAAACAACATAGACCATTTCTTCTTGTACAGGATGTCTGAATGCAAAGAAAATATTTCCCATTTGTATCTGACTCAAGGATTTCAATACCCTTGAGTGCCACGCTTTACTTTCATACTTTTTCAAGCCACTGATAATAAAAGCCATCCAAATTCCATTTGCATGTGCATCCTTTATCCCTACTCTGCCGTTTTAAAGCAAAAACTTACCCTGAAAGAAAAAACAACAACTAATTTAAGTACCCCCAAATATCTTGGTGACTTAAGGATAGTCTTAATGGATTCAGAAAGAATTATGTGCCCATGTTCATTTTTTAATTGTTTGCAAGATGTAGTATTTGCTTAAGGTAAGCTATGCAGTATGAAATATAGGCTCCTAGTATTTGGTCACTTCTGTTTCACAGATCAATGTTGTTCTTCTCACGATTGGTGAAAAGGACCTCAGTGAGTACAGGATGTTTTAATTAGATTAAAATTGAGCAGAAATATTTGTTCACTCATAAATGAGATAAAACTCCTCTGTCTACCAGTAGGCCTTCAGTTTGTCTCTTTGCTGTCCAGTTCGTATTTATTAAGGCCCATTTTTAAAGCTAAGATTTCAGATTTGTTGTTAGCTTGAGTTAGCTTGAGTTTCTACCTATTTTAATAAACCTATGATAAGCTCAATGCTATGCTTAATCTGTGCCACTTTGGTATAATCATTGACCTGTATCAAACTATTTAACAAGTTTGGAATACAGTATTTCCCATTTGATAAATGTCTATCCCTTCAAAACCCCCCAAAGGGAGACATTATTCTAAACACTTGCGTTTCATGTGCTCCATAAGTGATTTTTGCTGTTTAAACCACTATCAAATTTATTTGGGGCTACAGCCCTAGTCCCATCTTGGCTATTCCAAATGACCCCAGGAGTATGCAGGCCTGTCATTTCTTCTTCACAACCAGTTTGAGGATAATAAATCGGTCTTTCCGTAGCCCACCCACAGTCCCCAAGGGCCCTGAGTTAACGATGTCTGCTTTGCTTTGGAGCACGGAGGGTATGGGGCATTGCTGGAGCCTAATCAAATCAAAACCCTCTCTGTCAAGTTCCTGACCTTCTATTCATTCAGAAGTTTCTCTAGCCCCATGCAGAGTATTGACACCTGGGTAACAGTTCTATTTGGCATTCTCTGCCCATCTGGCTAGGACCTGCCTGCACAGAAGTTCCCACTAGCCCTTGAGACCTAACAAGGCGGGACCTGGAAGTTATCCATAACCACAAGGCCCCTCAGCACAGTTAAGTACAGAGACTCTGGAGTCAATCATTCTAAGATCAAGTCCTATCTTTGCCTGTTCCTGGCAACATGGCCTGAGGCAGACAATTTAACCTTCCTATACCTCGTTTTTTTCATTCATTTAATAGGGACATTAATTCCTACCTCTCAGAGTTATTGTGTCAATAAAGACTGAGTGAGCAAGGCTCTTAGCACAGTGCCTGGTACAGAATAAATGCTCAAATATTAATGATATCATGTATTTTATAAAATGACATGTACCTCTAATATATTTGGCCCGGCAATTGGACTATTCACTAGCTCTGCCTTCAGAATTCTGCCACTTGTCCTATCCCTGCAGCTGAGACTTCCCTTTGGAACAGACTGCTTAGCTATGCTAGAAATAGCCTGCTGCTACTTGGTCTTAAACTTTCTGCTCTTCCATAAAGTGTTTCTTAGCTGCAATAACTGGCGGGGACTGGGACCTATATGGGATTATTCCTCTCGGGGCAGAGAGGACAGAATGGCTAAACTTTCTGCTCTTCCCAACAAACTATCGTTCTCTCACAACCCTCACTCCCCTAGGTTTGGCTATCTTGTTCTTAGAACAGGTCAATGATAAAGCTCAATCTCCTTTTGGAAACAAATCATGACAGGGTCATCTTCAATAATTTAGACCACTCACGGCATCTAACTTGGATCTCTTTTGATCTCTTTGTATTTTGATTTTGTTTGCTTGAGGAAAGTTTGCCTCCGTAAGATGGTTTTTTCATTTCTAAAGAATAGGAACAGGTCTCTCCTAGCAAGTGTTGAAAACCTTTCTTTCCAATCCCTAAAAAATAGAATATCACGAGAAATAAATATACTGCCAAACTGTAGTAGAATTGATGCCTCTCACAAAGCACAAAAACACATTTTATATACTAATATTAATAATGGTTTATTAAAAATGCACATCTCTGCATATGAAAAATAAAGAAATGAAACCAAAATCTTGTGGCAATTTGCCAAAGCCACCATGAAAAATATCACACTAAACCAGCAAGTGGAGTGGATGTGTCAAACTGGTTTGTCTTTGGATCCTGACAAGTTTTACAGGTAAAGTTTAGATTCAAACATCATGAAAACATGAACAAAATAGGTTTATTCTCACTTGTCTGCTCTAGAGCTCTGTGTTGAAAAGGATGCTGAGGTACCATCTAGGCACAGTGGCACTGAGTGTCATGCTAGAAGATTAATGTCTGTCATGGCTGTAGGAGTGGAAAGTGATAGGATTTGTACCACATAGTTACCACATTTGTATCTCCTAGTTACCTGCTTGATTTTGGATCATACATATATTTCCTTTGTGTAGTCAAGGTATGGTGTCATTTTCTAGAAAGGGAGGCTGCACTGACATTGGGGGGGGCGGGGCAACAATGATTCTGGACCAGGCAATATTCAAAACACTTCACATTGTATTCACTCATTGACCTAATACAATAGCCCAAAAAGTACATTCTGCTATTAACTCCATTTTACAAACGGGGACACTGAGGCACAGAAAAACATCAGTAATTTGCCCACAATGCAGCTAATAATGAGCAAAACTCATTGGCAACGCTGTCAGGAAGTCTGCTTCCACACTCTGTCCTTATTACTATATTAATATGCCTCCAAAGCTTTTTTGTGCAAAAAATACTAGTAAATTTTCATAAACATCTTTCTACATCATGAATTTTGTAACCTTAGCATCATAGAATCTCAGTGTGGGAAGAGATCTTACTGGTTATCTGGACTAACTCCCACCTGTTAAAAGATCCAGTCCCTAGGACCCAGTCCTCTCTCAGTATCTCCATGTTCTTCCCTTACTGAACAGTTCCCCAAACTCTTTGATATATTGAGCCAAAACCTTCCCTGGGAGTCACACCTTTGACCCTACTTGTGTTCTCTATGGAGCAAACAAACCAATCTACACACTCTTCCACAGAATGGCAGTCAACATCTTGTCAGTGAAGTCTCTCCACCATGAGTGAGTGCAATTTGATAAGCAAAGAGGCAAACTTTAAAAACAACCCATAATTTAGTGAAAGTCCATTTTATTTAAAAGCTTTCTCCCTCTAAACCAATACTGTACATTTCAAAACAAGAAGAAGGTGGTTAAAGTTTATATTTCTACTCAGTAGCTAAAAATGGTGGACACTTTTTGCTATTACCAGAGAAATGGAACTTTTTTGGTTTTTCCCAAAGTTGTGATATTCCACTGAATATGATCCACCATGTCCAACTGGACAAAAGTAATCCCTTTTTTATTGGGGGTGGGGTGCTATCTAGGGAGGGGAGCTCTACTCAAGCATTCCTTCTTATGATGTCCCTCAATTGCTTGTTGTATGAGAGTCGCAGATTCTTTTTGATATAAAAAACTATTCATGTGCTTTACTACATGTATGAAAATAATGCTAATTATCAAACATTAACTTTGAAATTAATGTAGTTATGTCCTTCTAAGAGGATGGAAACAGAGATAATTACAAAGATGTGGCTTAGTATAAAGAATTAATATCAAATCTGATCGACCCATACTTCAGGCCATGAAAGTGACTTTCTAAAGATAGGGCTGAATGAAATATAGCTAATCAATTGATTCACAAAGGTCAAACCTTGACGTTGGTTTTGTTGAAGTCATACTCACATGCCTGTTCACATACATACCAATGGAGCTGAATCTTAGTTTTAAAATTACTTATATGTAAACCCTGAAACAGTGCAGTCTTGCACAGGGAATCAAATCAACAATCAGGACACCTGGGTTCTAGTTCGTTCTGCCAATAGGTTTTGTGACTTTGGGTAACATGCTTATTGAGCACCTGTTTGGCTTTGAGAAATTGAGCTGGGTATTTTATCTCAGGTAGTCTTCATAGCCATTTTGTAAGTTAGGTAATACATTTACTCTGTACAAATGAGGGAATTAAAACCCCAAGAGGCTAATTAACAATGGCCAAGATCATCCAGCTGGAAAAATGACAAAGCTAGGGTTTGACACAGCCATTTTCTACATTGAACTGTTTCCATCACTTAACCTCCTGCGTCTTAGTTTACTTCTTTAAAGACGTGAGGTCTGTGTGCTCTCTATATCCTTTGTAGCTTTGACATTCTTTGATTTTAGTATAAATATTTAAATATGATGTCCTATTCTATTGTTATTTTTATCCACTTCACTGCTAGCTGGCCTTTTTCTTAATTTGTATTATCTGTATTAAACATTTATTTCAAGCATATTATGTAATTTTATGTAATTTCTATT
Organism: Panthera uncia; assembly: GCF_023721935.1. Taxonomy (NCBI): domain Eukaryota; kingdom Metazoa; phylum Chordata; class Mammalia; order Carnivora; family Felidae; genus Panthera; species Panthera uncia. The sequence goes on along the minus strand of NC_064816.1, from coordinate 92,751,278 downwards.
TGAGTTGGCTAAATATACCATATCATCATGATTTAATTTTACCTTTGTTATATCTGTAAAATAAAGTTAAATATTGTAGAATTTGACACCTGCAGCTTCAAGCTACCGGTACACTTTGCCGAAAGCAGAGGTGCTGGCACCTTCTGTGCCCTCCATCCAGGAGATGCCATTCCACAAGGATGGTCCAGTATTTGTTTTCCCAAAGGGGAGTTAGGGCGGGGGGTGGGGGGGGGCATGGATAGAAGTGCCTACAACCTTTTGCCAAGCTCCACTTTCACTGTCACTTTTGGCCTGATGCCTAAAAATAAAGTTGTTATTGTTTATGTGGGAAGGGATCCTAAACTAGCTGGCACCAAAAAGTCACTGCAGAAGTTACTGTGTTGTTGTTGTTGTTGTTGTTGTTGTTGTTGTTGTTGTTGTTTGAACATTAAAGGACTGATTCTGAGTGTAGGAATCACATTAGCAAAACAGCCTTCAGCAACAAATGGGAAGGTATCTTGTTGTCAAATGAGTTGGAAAAGTTTGCCTGCATATATCCCAGAGCTTTATTCCTGCCAAAGAATTTCAGAAGCCTTACTGCTGAAATACACATTTCAAGCTCGTGAGCACATTTCTTGGGAGTCAACAAGTTGTCCAGTAGGTGGCAGAGTGTTAACACTCTGTTAATGGCATTTCGTGTTGAAAGAAATTATCTTAAATTTGGTTGAGAAACAATCTCAGAGAGGACTTGCTTTATATTTATGATGTTAAAACATACATGCACAATATTTATTTCATTTTGGGGACACATTTCAAGATTAAAATAATTTTTGAGCTTATGTATCATGTTTGGGGTGTGTTTGTTAACTTTATACTCATTCATTATACCTTCCTCCTCCAAATATTTATAATATACACTTCTAATTATTTTTCATTAGAAATAATTAGAATCAGATACAGGTTGAAAATGGATTTTGTAAATATTTCAAGTAGGTTTTTTGCCATCTTTAATCCATCCAGATATTATACTTACTTAAATACCCTTTCCCAGTTGTCCCAGGTCCCATATCTCATTTTCTCATGTGTATTTAACCCAAATGGAAATTCTTGATTACAATAAATATAAATTCTAAAGATACGAAAATCCACCAACCCTGATCAAATTGACAAATTTCTACACTAATTTGTCTTTAAAGAGAAAATAAAACCACATGGTACACTATTTAGGAAACCCTGTCTAACCAAGTCATTATTTTGAGGAACAAAGCTGATTAAATGTTCTGTACTGGGAAAAATAAAAAAGTTTTCACCACACATTTTGACATATTGCTGTATTTAGCTAAAGTGCAACAAATGATGAACTCTATAATTGTGTTCTGAAGCAAATCATTGAATTTAATTATGTTGCCAGTCCGATCTTTCCAGTAGATAAGATTTTTAGTGATTAAAACTGAATTGCCTATTTGCCCTATTTAAAGCACTGTTCCATCAGCAGCATGTGGAAGTTTGGGACAGATTAGTTCCCAGATAGACCCTCTTGAATGTACTTGTCATTGTAATAATATTTAAACACTGCTCATGGTCTTTACATCTCAATTGAGTTACAAATATAACTGCATTAGCTTTGCATTTCCCATTAACTTGACTTAATAAGGTCTTCAGCAAGCCTTCAATCTGCAGAGGGTTTATCTAGTCAGATGGTCTGAATGAATTCTAAGATCAACCTCTTAATTTTTTTACTTTGATCTTTTCATCTTAATACCCTAACCACAAATCTTGACCTAAAATTATTCTCCTGGGAAACTTTCTATGACAAATAGTGGATACCTTCAGCCTTCAGAGTAATTATCTTCATATTATCTAATGTCCGTTTCCTGACCTGGGTATTTTAAATGGTCCACAAGCTGAGAACGCTTAAGAAACAAACTGAAAAATTCAGTCATTGAGAAGATATCATTCTTTTCTACCAGATTTCCCCTTTTCTCTCTCCACCTTTCCTAGTTGAAAGGGGCATAGAACAAGAGAGTTATGAGAATTACCTAAAAAAAGTTATTGCCCTTAAACTAAAGAACAGGAGGTCTGAGAGTATTTTATCATCATTCAGTCTCTAACACTGATGTAAATCTCCAGGTGAATCATAGTGCTCATGTCTTTCCTCATTGTACACTGGAGACAGAGCAGCAGGTAGTTTAATTAAAGTTAGAATATTAAAAGTAACTTTTTGGCTGGATGATATTATTGTAAATGTTTTAGACATTAAATTGGTTACATCAAACTGCACATTTCTTATAATGAATCATTGGCAAATGTGGTAAGGTTTACCAAAAGCAAGCCTTGTGTTCCCTAGGTAGAAGAAGACTCCAAAGTGGTCTAAACATTTAGAATATCTGCTGCCCCCTGGAGCAAACTTCCCACCCCAGAGTCTACTAAATCCTTCTTGTTCTTGCATATCAAATAAAAGGGCTGATCATACCACCAATTATTACATAAACAAGTTCTAATACTGTACCACCACATGAGGTTGAAGGCTAGATTATTTGTTTCTTTTTAGTTACAGGTTTTGAGTCAGGAAGGACCTCTTTGAACTCCTGGTCTCCCAAGTGGAGTCCTTTACCATATGAATTCTTCAAGTGCTCTTCAAAGTTTACTATGGCAGCGAGGGAATGGCCCAGGCCTTAGCTCTAGCCAACTTCTACCAAAGCAACTCAGCCTTTTATCCTCCACATGAAATTCCATCTGAATAAAGAGCTAAACAGCTAAAATAATAAATGAATTTCATCTAACCCCTTCATTGTGAACATGAAAAAATGAAGGCACAAAAAGACCAAGTGATCAGCCTGTCATTCTTCCTTGTATATAGGTAGAAATTTAACAAGTGGAACTTCTGCATCATTTATGTTTGTCATATGCTTTAACTCATATTTCCATTTCACTTTCTAAAATTAAGGAAATAATTCAAACCCAAAAAAAGTAACACTTTTTTTTTACTTGAAAATAATTTTTACTTGAAAATTTTGATAATCACATCATTATGATTCTCTGAAGAAGGAAAAAAAACATGTACAAATTTAAATCTTAATAAGAGTCCTGGGGAATAAAAATTTAATATACACACATGAAAATAATTTCTTCTGGATTGAATTATCATTATAATTATTATCAGTTTACAGTTGTACAAGACAACATGAATATATCATGAATTTTAATAATTACTAAATATCTAAAGTAAAGTATTGAAAATGCCTCTCTTTATGAGATGGATGAAGTACTTTGTGGGATTTCATTTTTCTGTTTTTTTGTTTTTCTAATTATTTCATATATCCATGGGTAAAGATTATATATTGATAGAAGTATACAGATTTCAGCATCAGTTCTATTTGTATTTTTGGTTTTTCTAACTGAAGTGCTGAGAAAATTTATTTACATTAGAAAGCAGATGGGCTAGAGGAGTTTTACTATAGTTACGTCCCTTATTTCTTTGAATTCTTCCCAGTTATAAGTCAAAAATCACATGATAATTGATCGTTAAATTAAGAATTATGTCTAATCATTTTTCAGCTTTACTTATTTAGATCCTCTTACAACTTTGTGGAAAGCTAAGGATTCCACCTGACTTGCAAAAAGATTTGTTAGTCAATCACTGTACCTAATGGTTAGTTATAGCCATTCGCTCTACCAACACCACACCAATATTTGGAGCCAGGAAGGTTCTTTATATCCCAAAAGATGCACAAGAGATGGGTGTCAGGTGGCCTTTGTGTTTTGTTTGTTCTTTTACTCTTTTGTAAAGTGGGAGAAGGCTGTTTATGAAAAGAGGTTAGAGAAAAAACTTGGCACACATAAGACAAATTCGAAGGCCTACTGGTCTTAGGAAAGAGTTCATGTAGAGATTGAGAATGTAGAAATTTGCACTCAGTTGCTTGTAGGCGCTCTACCTTGGGAAGTGTTCCCATCACCAAGTTATGTGTGTAGTCATTTGAAGACCACTTAGAGAAGCCTCAGGATGAGCAATGTTCTAGAGCCAGAGGAATATGCCCATGAAATAGCCATTTGTTCTCAAACTTAGCCATCAGGGCAATTCCACAAACTCCTTTTGTAGAAGCAAATTTTCCCTCACATAGTGTTGTAAGGCCTTGATAAGATGGTACACCTGAGAACCCACAGGACAGAGGTCAAATGGATCCAGAAATGGCTGATTCCAACTCATTAAGTTATTGGGACCAGTTACTTGCTTTGAATACTAAGGGGTAACTTTTCAAATATAATGAAACATGATTTAAGGCACTGGTAGTTTTAAGGATGAAAAAAGTAAGCTAGTTAACATGGTAATAACTGACATTTTAAAAAATGTTTTAATGTTTATTTATTTTTGACAGAGAGAGAGAGAGGGAGACACAGAGGTAGAGAGACAAAGTGCGAGCAGGAGACGGGCACAGAGAGAGGGAGACACAGAATCTGAAGCAGGCTCCAGGCTCTGAGCTGTCAGCACAGAGCCTAACCTGGGGCCCAAACCCACGAACTGCAAGATCATGACCTGAGCCGAAGTCACTTAACCCACGGAGCCACCCAGGCACCCCAGAGCTGACATTTTAAAAATGCAATTTACTTAGTACACTCCATCTATTTCTTTCTATACCCAAAGAGTTTTCTGCATTCAGGGGTTAGAGATCAACAAAGAAGTAGTGCTATCTATCCTACTGGATAAAACAGGAACTTCAAAAGGAAGTATGTTCCATAAGTTAACACACACCGTCCTCATGTTGCACTAGCTGTGTGCCATACCTGCCAGCCAGAGTATGCAAACTCATCCTTTTAAGCCACTTTGGCCCGCTAATGCCTCAAGAGTAGAGTTCCCCTAAGCCACATAACCATTCCTGAGGGGTCTGTACCATGAGATCGGTGCCTTTTTCCTTGCATCCTGGAAGTTGCTAAAGTCAAATGGGAGAATTTCCATCCCCGTTCGGCACTTTCTTCTCTGGGGGCTAGCAGACTTGTGCTTCCAAGAGCTCATTTTACCGCTCTGTGAGCCAAGAGCATGAAAGCATGCATACAAGCTTATCCTGATGGAGAGAACCCAAATCTGAATCCAATTCTGCTCCACTCTAGGAGTATACTGTACATTAGAAGTCACTCAGCTTCAGGACAAATCCTGGGGACCCACCCTGACAAGATCTGCGGCCAGACTGCCTGGGTTTGATTTCCAGCCTCTGCCATTTAAAAAGTGTGTGGCTTCAGATAAATTACTTAGCTTTTCTATAAATCAGTAACTCATCTGCAAAATGGAGATCATAATAATAGCATCTGCCTCATGGTTCTTACAAGAGAAAAGATAATAAGTCACATAAATAATATGACTATATAAACTATCACTCAAACTGGTACACTTTTGTGAGTGAACAGGGATGTTATTAATAATTACATCAGGACAATAGGAATAAACCAGGACTTTGCTGGGAAATCCAGAATGTAGGGGGTTGCTCTATCATAAAACCCCCAGCATGATGCCTGATGTCTTCTTAGAATACACTATTAATATGTACTACTAAATTGCCTGAGGGATTAGGGTCAAAAAATATCTGAGAATATGGCATTTTCTTCCATATTAGTATTTTCAGAGTTTGTTCTTTTGCAGCAGTGTTTTGTTTTGTTTTGTTTTGTTTTGTTTCAACAAAGGGAAAGAAAGTGTGCTCAAATGTATATGTTTAGGAGGGTTCCTTACCATTGTTTCACTTATTTAGCCCCTACTCTCACTTTTTGCAAGAGAAATACAAGCATAGAGTGTAGCAAGGAGGTTCCTTGTGTTTGTTCCAATCCACACCCTTGTCTGATGATGAAAGAGGGGTGATACGAGGTCGGTCCCACACCAGCAGCAGGACTAAGGCTTAGTTTCAGCAAGTTGACAGTTATTTTTATTTAGATTTTAAAAATTAAAAACACTGTGTCAAAAATCTAGCAAAAATAATTGGTAATAGAGGCAAAAAAATTCCAGACTCAGAAGTCCCATGAAGTCATCTCTATACCTCTTGCCAGCATAGGGTCTTTTAAAAACATGTTCTCAAGGTCCTGGCCAGCCTAGCATCAGCTGCCTCAAAGATGGGGCTTCCATCATTTCTTTGGCAAAACATCATCAAAATTGAGCAGGCAAGGTCTTCAGACCTGGATTTCTCAGTTCAGGATAATCCCCATACTAGGAGATACCACATTAAGTGTCTGTCAAATGCAATTTCTTAACCAAACATTGCCCCGTTTGAGCCTGCACATCTAGAAGCAGACTTTACATTTCATAGTTCAAATTCTTTTAATACTAACCATCAAAATTACCTCACCCTTCTAAATCTAAATTTAACAAGCTGGCACTCTCCACTTGGCAAGAGGACAGGATATCTAGTTATGTGACATAAAAAGCAACAGCATACATGAAAGTCACATTTTACTGAGGGGCCTAATAGGTTCCTTTCTTCTTGGTAATAATATCAGGGCCTCCCAGTTTACAAAGTAAGCCAAAATACATTATCTCATGGGCATTTTATTCTTTCAGTTCCACCAATTTAACACGCAGCAGGTCCAGCCTTGTGCACGGACCAGCCTAAAGAGAAAGCACAGACAGCAGTATCACACAGCATGTTTTCAGCCCTTCTCTGGCAGCCCAGGGACAGTGTGGGACAGCTCGCGAGAAGATGAGTTCATGTTCAGCCCTGGGAAAGCTGCACAGCAGCCTTTCCTGCTGCTCCGCATGAAATGAGCCATGAGCGGCATGAAATCACTGACCACAGGTGTAGAGATTCACAGTGACATAAATATCTTTGCTGTTTCACAGTTGGAGGAAGGCTGTGGGAAGATTTACCACAAGCTCCTCCTGGCCAAGCCTGCCTTTATGAAGAAATGGTCATTCGGGGCACACTGTTACCAGGGAGCTTGAGGAGTCATCCCAACTTCCAGCTAAAAGACTCGTGAAAAAGAATTAGAGAAAGGTGAACACTTATCTCAAGCCATCCTAAGGAAAAGAACACAAGAAAAATAATCGCAAACTATAAAACTGATAGGTATGTTGGACAACAAAGTCTTGAGATCTTCTATGTGTTAAAAAAAAAACTCCATAAACAAAAATTTATATAGAAAAATAAAGGCAAAATTGTAACCTGTATGACAAATTATTAGCAATATAACTATATAAAGTGTTTCAAAATTCTTTCAAAAAGGAGTTAAACTGATGAAAATATGCAAAACAAGGGAAAGCAAATCATCAAACGGGGGGAAATGTCTTAAAGTATGTGAAATTCACTAATGAGAGGTATGTAAATTAATATAAGAAATATGTGTGCCATACTTGCCCATAAAACTGGAACAGTTTTTTAAAAATTATAACATCCAGCCTTAACTGGGATGTGAACAGGGGAGATTCTATACCATCAGATTTCAGTTTGCAACCCTTCTTGCATTTTATGTGGTATCAGACCATACTTTATTGATCTACTTTACTTACTCATTTCTGCATCGTTTTATTTAGTTTATTATCAATGTAAGCAGGATATAATTGGATTTGATAACCAAGTAAAAAGTTAGTCTTTTTTAATGGAGAAATATAACTATGTTTTATTGTCATAATTGGCATGATTGATCATAAATTTTGCTATAAATTTTCCAGTTTCCCTCTATTCTGCTGTTTCTTTTTGTTGTTGTTGTTATGCAGCCTATGTTTTGTTTAGTTTTAATTCCTATCAAAATTTAAAATTTGGAAGTCATATAGCAATTATTATCACATGTAAATATTACGAATTGCTAATTGTGATAATGATAAACCACTAACAGAAAAAAATAACCAATAATAAAAAATACTAAATATAGTAGGTTTAACAATTTGATAGAATATTTTGTAATTATTAACATTTTTTTTAATTTTGGCATAAAAAAATCTCACAATATAATCAAAACTTGACAAAAAAACTAATAGAGTATGATCCCAAATTTTTATGTGTGTATAGATATTATACTGTTTATATAAAAGAGAGTGAGAGATGAATACATCAAAATGATAACAATGATTGTCACCTATTTATCAGTTATGGATATTTTTTCTCTACTACATTTAGAAAACTTTTCCAAATACATGTAATGAGTTCATACTATATTTATAATCCCAAAATAACCACTAAAGTGAATTTTAAATTGCTTATCACTGAACTTCTTATAAAGTTAAAACAACAGAAACTCTTCTAATACAGATTATCAGGATTAATTAGAAGTCCAGAGACCCAGTTTACAATGCATGGTCCAAGCCAAGCCCTTTATTTTTTAAAATTATTTTTTAATTATTTTTTAAAATATATTTTTTAAAATTTTTATTTGAGAGAGAGAGACAGGGGCACAAGCAGAGGAGGGGCAGAGAGAGACAGAGACAGAATCTGAAACAGGCTCCAGGCTCTGAACTGTCAGCACAGAGCCCGACACTGGGCTTGAACCCAGGATCCTTGAGATCATGACCTGAGCCAAAATTGGATGCTTAACCAACTGAGCCACTCAGGTGCCCCTAAGCCAAGCCCTTTAAGAAGGATGGCTAGTTCCAGCCACACATTAAGCTTGATATTTGTGGATGGACAAATGGATGGAATGGAACTTGCCCTGCAATCTGCCAAGCTGCTCTCGTATGTTAGCATACAAAGCACAACCCTGAGATGTCCTGTAGCCCGTAGATTATCTAACATATACCAAAAGAACACAAAACAAAACACTCCAGCAGCTGATTTTTTAATTACAAAACTGTGATATATTGTTCTGAAGTCAATATTTAATGCAAATGAAGCAGTGAATGTATCTTCCCCAGTTTCTATCACTTAATTTCAATTCTATTGCTCTTTTATCTTGAAAAGAATTCAGTGCTCAGTTTCGTGTTTCATTTACAAAGCCATAATTTGGTTTTCTTACTTTGGAGTTTATAATCCAATTTGTATCTATTGTTCAGCCCACTGGAGTGAATTTGCATGGCAATCATAGGTACAAATTATAAACTCAAAACACATCTGAAATTTTACAGTCTTTATAAGGCTACAGTGAGTTTTAATGCCAAATCACTTGTCATTTTTCTTAATGAAATAGAATTTTTTGCTACCAGTATTGAACTATTTTTTATTGAATCCTTCCTGATTGATTATAAATGGAGAAAGAGAAGTTGAACTAAATTGATTTATAGAGAAATGCTAATATTTATATATTCCTATTCTCTGTTATACCACTTAAATATAATGAATACATACATCTTTAGAGTTGTCTTAAAGTTTGAGCATAGTTTGAAAACAGGACAGTTGGGGATAAAACAATACAAATTGTTTAAAAGGAACAAGAAAAAGTAGAGTTTACTGGGCATTTAAAATAAATTGATTACCATTGGGTACTAAATTTGCATCCAATTTTCCTGTAAGTAAATACAAATAAAGAAACACACTGAGTTACATAAAGACTAAACTACTTAGGAAATACATTGACCAAGATAAACTATTTACTGGATCTCAATTCAAACAAAATTTGATCATGTTACCCATGTATGAAAAATGTTAGGCATCAGCACAAAATACTTTCAACCGACTTTATCAAAGATAGAGTGACTGTATTTAAGTAGAACCTTCGTACAAGAGAACCATAACCATATCCTAACAATTGACTCCTGTGTTCCTACTTAATGTACTCATGTAGCTTTTTCACAGGTACTGAAGACTCACCAAGTCCAAAATTGAGCTACCTGCCCCTCAAATCCTGTTGAATTAATCAGTGTTTTTATTTCACACAACAGACTCATTTGCAGTCACCTTAACAAGGAGTATTTTGTTGGAAGGATCATAGGGCAGCTTAGAGAAACTGAAAGCAGCTACTAGAGAATAATCCCGCCTTTCCCCCTCACTCTAGGGATGAAACTAGGCTTTGAAAGCTTTGAAGAAGCCTGGCAGTACTTTCTATCTAGCTCTCATCTCTGCTGCTCTCTGCTCATCTGCTTCATTTCACTGTAAATCTGTGATGTCCATGGCAGAAGACAGTTGTCCCACAGATCCCTTTTTTTTTTTAATTTACATCCAAATTAGCATGTAGTGCAACAATAATTTCAGGAGTAGATTCCTTAGTGCCCCTTACCCATTTAGCCCGTCCCCCCTCCCACAACCCCTCCCGTAACCCTCGGTTTGTTCTCCATATTTAAGAGTCTCTTATGTTTTGTCCCCTTCCTGTTTTTTATGATTTTTGCTTCCCTTTCCTTGTGTTCATCTGTTCTGTTTCTTAAGGTCCTCGTATGAGTGAAGTTATATGATGTTTATCTTTCTCTGACTGACTAATTTCACTTAGCATAATACCCTCTAGTTCCATCCACGTAGTTGCAAATGGCAAGATTTCATTCTTTTTGATTGCCGAGTAATACTCCATGGTGTGTGTGTGTGTGTGTGTGTGTGTGTGTGTGTGTGTGTATACATTTTCTTTATCCATTTCATCCATCAATGGATGTGTGGGCTTCTTCCAAACTTTGGCTATTGTTGATAGTGCTGCTATAAACATGGGGGTGCATGTGTCCCTTCAAAACAGCACATCTGTATCCTGTGGATAAATGCCTAGTAGTGCTTCCACAGATCCTTCTTTGACATGGGGCTTCCATTTCAGGCCATGAAAAGATATAGACTGCCTCTTTCTTCTTACTCTCTAGAATCTTGTCATAGGAAGGCAGCTTTCAGTTCCCAGAGCACACCATGCTCTCTCCCTATTATAGTCTTTGCCATGGAACTGCTCCCCCTTTTCCTCACTCAGGATGCTTTGCCTTGCTAACTCTCAGGTATCCTTGGGTTTTCAACTTAAAAATCATTTCCTCTACCTCCTCCCTTACTTCTTAGACCATTCATTCATTCATTCATTCAACAAATATTTACTGAGTACCTACTATGTGTCACACAGCACTGGGTACTGGATAAACCCTGGTCTCTTCCTTCATGGAGCTTATAGTCTATGAGGAATATATAAGTATGCCTTATGATAAATACAATAGAGGAAAGCAATAAGATAAGAATAATAGGAGGAGCTCAGGTGGTCAAAGAACGTCTACCTGAGGAAGTGTTATTTCAACTGAGTTCTCAGAAGAACAAGAAGTCAGGGTTCTGATCCAAAGGACTTAGAATACGTACCAGCTCTATAGTACATTTAAAGAATTGAAAGAAGGCCAGTGTCCCTGAAAACACTGAGAACGTGAACTAGAAGAGTGGCCATGATAGAAAATGAGATCAACACCCCCCCCCCCATTCAAAAGGTGGTAGAACAGAAGGGAACAATTAGTAATCTGCACACTAGATTTGGCTGCAGGCACATTTTGTTTGGTAGAGGTTTTGATTATCTTTTTGTAAAAGGTAATATATTAGGCAGGGCAGCACTCCACACTCCACACTTACATCAGGCCAGATTCAGACATTTATGCTACTTTGCCAGTCCCCAGGATTCAATTTGGAAGGTGCTGGAAACAATTGAATTGGCTGTTGCACATTCTGTTTCTGTGGATATGCAGAAACACCTAGTGAAATGTTTAAAATCTTTGAGGTTCTAATAGAGTGGAATGAGCTGAATGGAATCCTGGAGCTATAGAATTCAGCTCAAGATGGTAATGAGAACTGCAGTGGCCTTATTGAAGGCTGGCCGTTTTATTTCTCTGGATAGTAAATGCTCTCAAATTATTTATATAAGGAGATAGCGGGGCGCCTGGGTGGCTCAGGCGGTTAAGTGTCCGACTTCGGCTCAGGTCATGATCTCATGGTTTGTGGGTTCGAGCCCTGCATGGGGTTCTGTGCTGACAGCTCAGAGCCTGCTTCAGATTCTGTGTCTCCCTCTTTCTCTGCCCCTCCCCCCACTCATGCGCTGTCTCTTGTCTCAAAAATAAATAAACATTAAAAAAATTATAAAGAGATAACTTAAAGGAAATGCTCTTAAATTTTTCTTTCAATCTCATACATATGTTCTTGAGATTGATTACTGATTTTTTTCCTTCTTTTTTTTTTTTTTTTAAATTTTTTTTTTAATGTTTTTTATTTATTTTTGGGACAGAGAGAGACAGAGCATGAACGGGGGAGGGGCAGAGAGAGAGGGAGACACAGAATCGGAAACAGGCTCCAGGCTCCGAGCCATCAGCCCAGAGCCTGACGCGGGGCTCGAACTCACGGACCGCGAGATCGTGACCTGGCTGAAGTCGGACGCTTAACCGACTGCGCCACCCAGGTGCCCCTTTCCTTCTTTTCATACAAGGTTTCCATATCATTATGATTAGCCACATCTGCTGCCTTTACTTGTTTTAGTAAAATTCTAATTCAGGATGTAGTCTCTGCATCTAATCTGGACAAATAATATATTTTTAATAATACCTGAGCCAATGTCTGTCAAATTTTTAAAGCTAAGTCTAACATACCTCAGCTAAGTGATAACTTTTCCTATAAAACACTTGAATACAAATAATAATATTACTTTCAGGATTATAGCTAATTATACTTTTTAAAAACATAGATATTATTCATAGCTCTATGTGTATCCTGTGTAATATTTTTCTTTATCAATGAAATTCCTATCATTTCCCCTTATTGTTCCTCCATGAGATTTTAGTGACATCTGGGATTGTTTGTGACCATTCACTATCAATGATCAGTTGCATTTTTTGGAAAAAAATATTGCCCGATGATAAAAAAAATAAAAGACCACAATGTTTTGTTATATCTAATAATTAAATCTTGGCAAAAATATTTGAGAAATACCCTAAAATGACGGTTGTCAGTTACAAGTGAAAACAAAGAAAATGATACCAATTCAGACACTTAAAATGGTCAGAATTAAAACTGAGCTGAATTGGAGGCTCAAATTGAGTCATACAAAACTATTCTAGCTTAATTATATAAAGGACATAGATACCCTGTTTTTTGTTTTTCTTCATAATTAGAATTAAAAAACATAGTGAAATTCTTAGGGGTTCTGTGGTCTTTCTTTCTTTTTTTATTTAAGATTTTATTTTTAAGTAATCTCTGTACCCAGCATGGGGCTTGAACTCACTACCTTGGGACCAAGAGTCGCATGTTCCACTGACTGATGCAGCTGGATGCCCCATTCTGTGGTCTTTCTTTGATGACATTCTTTGCATTCTTTTGGTGTGCATGCGATATCTGATAAGGCAGGAGCAAATAGAATGAAGGTGTAACTCTATACCTCAGTTGTAGCCTAACTATACATTAAGCTCCCTGGGGAGGTACTTGTCAGTGCACTGTGATGTTGCACTTCAGTAAAGTCAAACATAGTAAATGCTTTCCTCTGCTGCACTGAAAGGGATTTTTAAGTTAGTAATGGACAAAATATTTAGCCAGAGCTCTAAATTACACCTATATACTCTATCTTTTCAAAAGACTCAGTTAAAATTGCAGCTATTCTACTTTGGGGGTGACACCTTAATTTACATGGGCAAAGAACCCAGAGACATTTCACTAAACATCAGGCATTCTGCTATACATTCTAACATTTCCTTGCTTCTTGTCTCCCTTCTAAAAGATGATGGCTTCTCAGAAAGCTTCATAAAGGTCGGTGCAAGCTTAATCAACACTTCCCAACCTTAATTTATTTCAGTTTAATGTGGAAGACAAACTCTTGGCTGTCCTGTTTGGCTGATTATTTTTCTCCCTTTAAATGCAAATCACTGAGATGGCAAAGCAAGAATTTAACCCTGAGTTTGGTTTTCATGGTTAATAATATGTAATGACGTATACTTAGAAAATTTATTAACTGTAATACATTGAAAAAGAATGGAACCTTTTAAGTACAGACTGTGTCCACACGGCTAAGAAATGTCATGATTCCATTATAGAAGTGTTTTCAGAAATATGTTTGATTCTGAAAGTCATGAAAACATATTAAACATACAAAAATGTTTCAAAATTTATTTATGTGCCACAGAAAAAGGTGACCATAAATTTTTTCCTAATGGAACACTATGATATTGTTGTATACAATAAATGAGTAACATGTACTCAGTTGTGGCAATAGGAAGACCAGCTTATAATGCCAAATCATAATAGAAATCTTAAAGTGGCATACAAAAACAGAAAGTGGCCCATTTACCTATTTCTTTCTATTATATGTAAGTTTTTTTTCAGATTTGAAAACTTCCAGGCATAATTTGTGGTTTATCCAACTTTAATCAGCATTCATAAGTTTGTTATGCAATGTTACCACCTTTCTACTGCTAGCTTTCTACTCTGCTCATGGTCCTCCAAGGTTGAAATCATGGTATCCGTCCCACTCTGATCTCATTGGAGTTGGGGGTCCTCTCCCAAGGTTGTTTCAAGGTTGTTGGAAGAATTTAATTTCCTGGTATTGTAGGATAAGGATTCCTGTTTTCTCAGTGGTTATAGGATTGAATTCCTGACTTTCTTGCTAGTTATAGGCCAGGGATGCCTCTTTACTCCTAGAGGCTGCCAGAAGTTCCCTGCCATGTGGCCCCTGTCTTCAGCCCTTGTACTCTTACACTTTCTGATTTCAGGAAGGGCCCAGTTCCTTTAAAGACTCTTCTGAATAACTCAGGCCCACCCAGGAAATCTTCCATTTGATTAAATCAAAGTCAGCAGATTTGAAACCTTCCTTATATTTGCAAAAACTCTTCACTCCTGTCATATAACACAGTCTGATCATGGGAGTGGATTAGAATATATTCACAGTCCCGCTCACACTTAAAGGGCATGTATTCTAGTGAGACAGTAGGACAGTACACCAGGGGGGCAAGATTCTTGGGGGTCATCTTATAGTTTTGCCTACAACATGCCACAAGGGGCCAACACTACCAAGAAATCAAATAATTAACTCTGAGTACTTGCTATATTCCAGCATTATTCTATGCATTTTTTTCTGTTAATTCATTTTGAAGCAACAATTCTATGGAGGAAATTCTCTTATTACTCTTGTTTTACATATAAGAAAGCTGAGCCTTTTAGAGGCATTCACTAACTTGCCCAAGAACACACAACAAGTGAGTATCAGAGTTGAGATGTAATCCTACGTAAGATGTGTTTGATCCCAGAGACCTGTGCCATGAAGAAATGACTCACTGGATGTGAGAGAGTGAAAGAGTACATTGTCATAGACTTTTAAGGAGAATTACTGATTTCAGAGGAACATTTCTTTCTTTAATCATGAAATTATCAACCAGTAAAGATTTATTAAGTTCCTTACTTCCTGGGACACTGGGCTGAGCAATCAGTAGTTATATAGATCTGTACTAGCTCCTTGTCCTCAAAAGCTCATGATCAAAATATGAAATATAATATACAACAATATTATTAACTATGTTTACCATATTGCTGAGGGTAAATCTTAAAAGTTCCCTTTACGTTCTGAACTTAAAAGTTCAGAAAAAAACAGAAGAGTTTTTTTCAGAAGAAAAAGAAATGGTAACTATGAATGGCTATACATGTTAACTAGACATTGTGGTGATTATTTCACAATGTATACAAATATTAAATCACTATGCTGTTGAAGTTAATATAATGTTATATATCAATTATATCTCAGTTAAAAATGGGAGAAATAAGATAACCATATGCCTCCCCTAAATAGCAATTAAGATCTTGAATAACTAAAACATAATACACTTGCCAAACAGGTGGTACAATCAATAAATGTAGATCATTATGAAGTAAAAATTTCACAGAACACTTTAGAAAAACAATGGGACTTTGATGCAAGTGATTGGGTTTTCATAAATCCTTATGCTGGGGATTTAAATGAACATTTTATATATAAAAGATAATTATCTAGGGAGTCTTTATAACACAACAACATGTTGTAACTTGTAAACTAAATAAAGTATGTAAGGTCTCTAAGTTCAAATTCTTCTAGGAACTAAGAAACATAAAACCTGGAGAAGGCACAGAGTGGAGAGTCTTCATCTGAGGATCCCAGACTCTCAAGGAGTCTTTTTCAGAGTGTGGTACACTCTTCATACATCTGTGTCACTTAGAGTTTGTTAAAATGCAAATACTAAATCTCTTCTCAGTTGTACTCAGTTAATATCGGAGAGAGTTGGGTGGCACTTGGATGCTCAGTTGGTTATGTGTCCAACTCTTGATTGTACCTCAGGGCTTGATCTCAGGGTCATGAGTTCAAGCTCCATATTGGACTCCACACTGAGCATGAAGCCTACTTTAAAAAAAAAAAAGAATATCTTAGAGAGTTGGTCCGAAGAACCCACTATTTGAACAACCTGAGTACATTCTTATCTCAATAACTGCTCTCCTGAAGGGTGTGCATACAGGCTATGAGGCAGAGCATATCCTGAAACAGCACACAAAGTCGTGAACACTTGTGCCTATCTGCCTGGCGTGAAGCTCCTTGGCTGCCTTCAGATTCTCAAAAGGGTCTCTGATCAAAAAAAATATTAAGAATCACTAGAATACAGGAAAGAGGGATAAGTCATTTTAAAGAAAGAGAAACAGGATGTTTTCCATGTGAAGGGGATCAGAACTGTCTAGCCCAGGATAGAACACTAACCTCAGGGTGGATCTTAGCATGCAACGATCTTAAATGGATGATAATGCTGACCACATGCTCACCACCTCTATTGAAGAAGAATAAGTATCATAATACAAGAGGAATTGAGACAGGAAATAAACACTTTTCACCCTTAAAATGCTGGGAATACCCCAGAGGGTAGGGGTATAAACTAGATAGTTGCCCATCCAGAAAGTCAGACACACTAAAAGATTGATGATTTGGGTCTGTCTGCTTTTTCAACCGAAAATAGAATTATGCATTTTTGGCTCCTTTTGTTATCACAGTAACCACAATGGTCCTAATAAAGGGAGAGACTTTATGACTTTTAAGGTATTTTGAATGTTTAGGTTTATTAAAAATTAAATTTTAAGTCAGTCTCTTATTATATTTTCTGTGTCCTTCATTAATTATCCATTATCATAGCAAAATGATCACTGCTACAATTTAGTGGATCAGTTAGTGATATTTTAAAAGGCATGTGTTGGGCATATATCGCCTGGCTAATTTTCTACTAGAAAAAGATGGGAAAAGTTTTATATTCAATAGCACCCATTCTAAATAAAGTAAGTGTACGTTTATCAGTGGCATACTATAAAGTGTCTTGGGCTTTGGCTAAAACAGTCCCATAATAACTAGTCAACTCCATTAATTTGGTAAGAATAAAATTTATCAAACATGTTGTTTGCCCTTATGCAAGAGAATAAAAATATTGATTTTTCATTCAGATGATTTAAATATATATATTTTTAAAAGTGATTCATAGAATGATAAAGTTTCATGATTGATATTAGAATTATTTTTGTTAATTTTTAAAATAAAATTACTAAAACAATGATCAAATAATAAGCTAATTACCTTCTTAGTAGACTAACCTTAAGCTCGTAGTAGGAAAAAAAAATGGAGAAGATATTGTCACTGTTAAAATGAAAAGCTATGGAATTCTACAGAGCTTAAGAAAAGGATAAGGGATGTATAGTTATATCTATAAGTTTTCATTTATGCTTTAGAATGTTTGAAATGTAATTTCATTTAACTGTATTAATATCAAAGAGAGAAGTTGAAAACTGGAATGAAAAGTGGAAAATGTCTGATATAGAACTAGACTAATAAAACCCTATACTCGATGATACACAAACACCCAGGACCCTATCCACTGCAGCATAGCAAAGGGGCAATAATAACTCATGGTGCAACTTGAGTTCTACTCTGACTTCCACCACCAGTAGAAGTCTTCATCTGTTTGTCTTCATCTGTTCTGATACACTGTGGTTCTATTGAGTAACCCAATGAGCACTTTCCCCTTCAAAGTGCCCAGTTACAGTTTTCTTCTCCAAAGCACTAAACATATTAGAAGGTGTTGTCAATGAGGGAAATTCATTTTAGCCTGAAACATGGAACAGAACTTAAGAGGAAAGATCTTTTTTTACCTCACTGAGCTTTGCATTACTTACGGCTTAAAAAATGTTTTATAAATGTTCATTTGAAATGAAGAAAATTATTTCACAGCATTTTCTTAATATCAGTGTATTTCTCTCACTTATTTCAATAGACCTTCAAACTTACAAAAAAGTCACAAAGTCACCTTGGGTGGCTCATTCGGTTAAGCATCCGATTCTTGGTTTCAGCTCAGATCATAATCTCACAGCTTTGTGGGTTCGAGCCCCACATGAGAGTCTGTGCTGACAGTGCAGAGCCTGCTTGGGATTCTCTCTCTCTCTCTCTCTGCCCCTTCTCCACTTGCACTGTCTCTGTCTCTCTCAAAATAAATTTTAAAACTTTAAAAAATGGCATTTATTTAACAATACTATTATTTAATCCACAGTCCATATTTAAATTCCATTACTAATTTTTAATATCAAGAATGACCCAAAAGAAACTTTATGAAAATATACTAAAACATAAAGAAGTCAATAAACTTATTTTTTAAGGCTTTCCTCTTAGGAAAAAAAAAAAAGAGAGAAAAGATGATGCTCTTTTCCATTCTCTAAAATTTTTAGAGATGTCACTTTTTCCATAATGGAATAAGAGCTCAAACTTTTCTATAAGGTCTCTGGTTTTTCTTTCCAAAACCAGTTAACCAGCAAACATTAACCTTTTTTAAATAGAAATGCATGGCATAATAAGATAGATTTCTTTAAGCTGATCAATAGAGCAGGAACAAAATTAATGCCCAGGACTGGTGACAAAGTATGCCACTCACTTCCATGAAATAGCATGTGTCTGTCTGGGGGCAGAAAGCATTTAGTGCAGAAAACAGCTATCAGGATTTATTTTGCACTTTAAAAATGCTCTTATACTTCTTCCGTGCACTCACAGCTTAAAATCGATGACTAGAAGTGAGAAAAAACTTCTGGATAGCCTCACCAATTAACTCATTCCTTCTTAGATAGAATAGAAAAATGCTAACATGAGTGCTAGCTGAACAGAGTTCAGGCTGTTTTGGTAGTTCCAAAAGGGCCATACTGTAGCTCAGTCTGCACTGAACTTCATAATTAGGTCGGAGAAATGATCACACTGCCTCTTAGGCCAAAAGCAAGTGCTTAAATAGTATTTACAGCCCTGAGTAGATAAGCCAAGTTTATTTACTTCTGGTTTTCAATATGAAATTCTTTCCATTTTGAAATTCTTTGGCAATTTTCTGTATATCTCAAGTGAAAACTACTGAGCCAAAGAGGGATACTTTTTGGTCTTTGTGAGAACATTAATTCAGTCATTCACTCATTCAAAAGCTGTAGACTTTAGCTTACTGATGGAAGCAGCAGCAAGATAATAGTTATCTGTATATTAGTTTTCAGTTTATAAGACTTTTAGCATACATAATGTCAAATGATCCTCATACTTACTGCTATAAGACAAAGGTTCTCAATGTCTCCATTTCACAAGAAACTGCTTAAGTGCTTACAAAATAAAATGTTAAACAAGACAGCCCTGTGCACTTAGGGAATTCAAGGTTACAGGTAAAATACTCAGCTAGATGGAATTTTCATTAAATATAAAGAATAAAATTTGCACTTCAAAGTTGTTTGGTATGAATTATCTAGTAGATTTCAGTTATACAACTGTTACCAGGGTCTCATATAAGTCATATATTATGATTAGAAGAAATGCTGATCATACTTAGAAAAATAGAGCATAAGTACAGAGTTAAAAATTATAGGTCAGAAAGATTCAATGATAGTGAAGTTTACACTCATTTTCCTGAATATTCACATGAATAATTATGGGAGAATTATTATGAATAGCCATAAAATAATCTGTAAGTAATGTTGAGCAGCAATATAGTTTACCGAGTTAGGATTAGCGTAACAGCTCTATCATTGACTGAGTTAGTAATATTGGGCAAGTTTTTAATTCTCTGATTCTGTCTTCTCATCTGTAAGATAGGGGTAGTAAACAGTCTCTCCCTTGGTTTTTATATAGATTGAGACACTATGTATAAAATACCTAGTATAACTCAGTAAATGTTATCTCTTTTGTATGAGTATCCAAACAGTTCTATATGGGGTTATTTATATATTTCTAAACACTGTATTCTCTCTGGACTTGGATAAAGGTAAATATTTCTTGTAATGTCTGTATCTGTCTTCAGTAAAGCCTTCTGATATAATTTTACTGAAAAATGAGGGAGGAAGAGACAATATAATGAAACTTGTTTCACAAAAATATTATCCTCCGTTCTGCAACCACTGTTACATTTGAGTTTAATACTTCCTCATTATCACTCTAAGAAATTCAAACTTTTCATAAGAAATGTTTTTTTATACCATAATTTGTAAAACTTTGGAGTTTTGTTGGGAGGGATGCTAACATGGATGGAAACAGAAATAATGTCTACCTACATTTGCATCTTTATTCAAAAGAATGATAGTTATTTTTTAATGTTTATTTATTTTTGAGAGAGAGAGAGAGCACATGCATGAGTGTGCTGGCAACAAGCAGGGGAGGGGCAGAGAGAAAGGGAGAGAAAATCTCAAGCAGGATCCACACAGTCAGTGCAGAGCCCAATGCTGGGCTCAACGTCATGAACTGTGAGACCATGACCTGAGCCAAAACCAAGAGTCAGATGCTTAATCCACTGAGCCACCCAGGTGCTCCTAAAGAATGATAGTTATTTTTGAATGAGTTAGGTTTGCAATCTCTGAGCAAATCTGTGCACTTGGGACCAAACAGATCATATCATATGAGGCAGCATGGGTTAGTGGGAAGCAAATGGGCTTTGGAGGTAGATTCCCCTAGTTTACAAATCCCAGTTCATCCATTTACTCCCTGTGCAACTTGGAGCATGCTTTTTAACTATGCTCAGCTTTGCTTTCTACTCTTTCAACAGAAACTACTAATTTATACCTTTTAGGGCTGTGGAAAATATTAGAGGTATTTTGCAACATGTGCCAAACATTTGATAGGTGTCTAGTAAATCATGTTTCTTGGTTTTATTTTTAGCTATTTTGATACATAATTTTATGACCTTGACAAAATGTTCATAGTTAGCTTTTTCTTTTATATCATTCTTTTAAAAGTAGCATCTTCAAAGTCATCCCTCTGTTAGATAAAGGGATCTTTTGTTCACCCGTGGTACTTGATTTGTTTTCTACTTGAAAGCAGGTCTCTAGGAAGATAAGAGTATACCAGCAGTTAAATAAACATCAGGTAGGTCAAAGCAGACTGCTCCTGAACTCGTGAGCCATGACCTCCAGATTTATTTCTCAAAGAAATAACATAGCAAAACAAAAGAGAAAGAATTTTCTGACTTTACTGGGCAAGGAGGAAAAAGACTCTAAAATGCTAATAGCTTATCTTTGTACACAATTCCAGATGTACTTGGCCACTAAACCTGTGAGCAAAGGACTCTATCTTTCCACTCTCCTTCAATCAGAGTAAACCCACAGTGAAAGGATGAAATGAACAGTTCTTCATTTCAGTGTGTCTACCCACTCTGACTTCCCAATACATGTTTAAGCATCCAACAATGCCAAGTCTTTTTGATCTTTTTTTCAGTATCCTCCCCCATTGAAACCTTACCTCTGATGTTTCATTAACACAAAAAACCTAAAAACCAAGAGCAGCTTAATGCTTTTTAGCACGCTGGGCTTTGCATTTCAAGAGAAGTCAAAGGCCAATATTTCAATTGAAAACATGAAGCATAATTTGTTTAAAAAAAATGTCAGGCTTTTGGAGGAAAGGGTGGCAGATTAGGAAGATGATTAGAACTTCCTGCAAAAATGAAGTCATATTGGATAATTGGTGCCAAGCGATCTCTTGGGCATTTTGGTTAATTTGGGAAAAATGAAAATGTCTATCAGACATACTTTTGGCTTATTCAAAATGAAAATCACATAACTGAGTCCCATGGGAAAAAAGTATTCTTCAATTTAGATTACCTATTTTAATAAAATAAGAATAAAAATGAGAAAATCAGCACTACTTTTATCCTCTAAAATGTTAGTTCCTGGGCGACATTTAGAGAAGTATCATCTATAATCCCTCAGATTTCTTAAGACGTGTTTCCGGGTATTATCCCACTTCATACTTGTCCTGGGAGCACCATTATCATCCTTGTTTTGTGAAACCTCAGAAAAGAAAAGTAGTTAAGGTTGAATAGGTAGTTATCAGCAGAACTGAGGCTAGAATTAATTTATCTTATTCAGTGGACTGTTTACTGAATGCCTATTGTGAGCCAGGTCACCTACCATTCAGTGCTGCTTGGCCTCCCTCATTGTTTTTGCAGGCTTTCATCTCTGTCTGGCCTTGGTATGGCAGAGCAAAAGGGATTATACAACCTTCATTACACTAATGCCATGAGTTGACCAAAGAGGGAATGGGCTTTGGTTTCTCCAATTTGCATTGTACCCACAAAGCTCAGGAGCCCTAGTCTATACTGGGTGATCCCCCTGTGGGTTAGATTGCATGTCCGTAAGAAAGAGAAACAACAGCAACAACAACAAAAACACCAAAGTTCTTCTCCCTTTGGAGGCTTTTATTCTGTAATCTTTCTTTGAGCAGAAAGGTACTATTTGAAATTGGCAAAACTAACTAAAGGAGTTGATAGTTATCCAACTGGAACGTATGATCATGTTCTTCCTAAATTTAAGGCCAGTCCTAATTTTAACCATGCTCCAAACAAGTCTTGGTTCTCTGTGGCTCTTGTATATACCAGAGTCATATGAAGGAAAGCCAGAGTGCCATTTTTCCCACTGGTTTGGCAGTATGTTGATCTTTTGTAAAGCATACCAGCCAAATAAATTGATCTCACATCTAGTTTGCCAAGTATTTCTGCATTTACCAGGAAATGGGAAATTATCTTTCACACCAATGACATTGAATACTCCTATCTTTCCTGAGATTTTTCTGCTTTGGAGATGAGCAATCAAGGCTCTGTGATATGGATAAAATTCCTGCGAAATCCTTTGGGTCTTTTGGCAAAGAAGCACCTCTGCCGTTTGTTTTTATTCTAAAGAATTGCGTCCATAGGCCACAATCTGTCTACCATTCCAAAACGTAGCCAGATGGACTGTTAGCGGGTCTGTTCTAATTTGGGAACCATTCCAGCTCTCAAATAAAGTGCCTTAATAATTTTGTTCCATGTGTATCAGCCATTGACTGAGGTTTTGGCCCACCACAAAGAGCAATTACACAGCTTTTTCATTACTATCATTATCCATCTGTAAAGCGTCCTGTCAATAAACTACATTCTCTGCTGCTTGGGGTCTTTTTTAACCTAGCCTCCTGAATATTATTCTATTCTGCCTAAAGTAAAAGGAGACGCAGCAAATAGCAACATATGCAACAGAAGGACTTATAAAGATAGATTAGTGACCAGTGGATAATGGAAGCGTCTGTGAAAAACTAACAAGAGTTCCCTTCCTGTCTTCAGCAACAACCCAACCTTGGAGCTAAACCCATCCAACACACACATAATCTCTTCAGGGCTTGTAGGGAAGGCTATTTATTACAGAGCCTGCACGTGCCTTTAGATAGACTTAATCATGCGGTATCTTTCCTGAAATTGAGGAGGGACGTTTCGAAGTAATGAGAACATTGGTTATTTTACCGCTACTTTATTTTATTCATATCACACAGTTGTGATAATTATTTCTACATGGCTATCTACAGAGATGATATTGAGAATATTTAATAGTGACCATACCAACAAAACTCATATTCTTCTTATAGTTCATATAAGTTATTTTTTAACATCTCAGAAATAATGATATTTTTAATTTGGTGTGAGTGTTAACAGCATTATGAATTTTGTTGATTTATTTATTCAGTGTATTAAATAGCCCTCAGCTATAATTTAAAAACTTCTGTGGTAATTTGTTGATGATGATTTCATCAGATTAAAATTTTAGCTACACATTGAATTTTGATTAACACTTTGGCCACCATATTTTGGAGTTGTTTCAATTATCCTAAAACTAGAGGAGTCCTTTTTTCTGTTTGTTTTTAAGCTTCCAATAGCAGTGGCTTTCACAGTTGGCACTGTTGACCTGGAAACCAGTATAAAGAATGAACAGAATAAAAGAAATAAGGATTAAGAGAATATAAATATAATTGTACGGACACACATATTTCATACTGCCAGTTCTGGAATTGCTTTGAAGAGTATATGAAAATAAACTCAAGGAAAAGAAATATTTTCCACATTGCCTCCCTAGATTGGTAATTTGCTAATGTCTCCATCTTTCAAGATGTTGGGTTTTTTTCTTCACTTCTATTTTGTGATGTGTAAAGGTAATGTGTGATTGGAGGAAATACCCTGAAGTCATAGGGCATGCGAGAAGGACACATGGAACACCAAAGGTGATAATTTGGCATCTCAGATCCCTTCCAATTTGCAAAGCACACTGCAAAAGCAACTCCATCTAGGTTCCCAGACTAACTTCCATCCCACCATTGCCTACAGCAAATTCCTCATACAGTAAAGTCATATTACCATCCATATAGTGCTACGTCTATAAATTATTAATTCAAATACATTAATTCTAATGAATTCAAAATGAAGAAATTAAAAATAAGAATTAAACATCCTGTCCATGACCAAATAGTGTTTTATAATATAAATATAATACAAATTGTAATAATACTTTAATTTTTACATTCCACTGTGTTCTCTCTGGAGAGCCCTTTATCCAGGCACCTCCAATGAGCTTACAGCAGGGGTTCTCAAATTTTCACTTGTATGGGAATCATCTGGAGGGTTTATAAAAGCACTAATTGCTAGGCCTCATCACCAGTTTCTGGCTCAGGAGGTCTGGGGTGGGGCCAAAGAATTTGCATTTCTAACAAGCTCCCAAGTGATGCAGATAATGCTGGTCCAGGGACTACACTTGAAGAACCACTGGCTAAAAGAACCATCCATCCTGCCAGGATTGGATTTTCCATCAATCAGCCATTTTGAAAGCTCTCATATGAGTAAAGACTTTATTTTTTCCCAGCTTTATTGAGATATAATTGACATATAACATTGTATAAGTTTAACATGGATAATATGTTAATTAACGAGCAAAGAATTTATATAAGAATCGAGTAAAGTTAGAGTACTGATAGGAGATGCTCTGAATAGCATCTAATACTATGTTTCTGGAGATTCAGAGGTTCTTTTCATAGATGGTGCTGCTCTCCTCAATCAAAGAAGTTAACCACCAAACACCTGTGTGACTAATTGCCATCTGTGCTCTCTGGAACCTTGCTAATAGAAGAACATGTCAGAGATCTTTAATGAATTTCAAAATGCACTGCTTGTGGATGATCTTAAGCACTTTTTATGTCAAGGAAATTATGGACCTCCTGTCTAATGTATTATATGAATCCAAAGAAATGAAACTGAGCCAACTCTTTTATGTGATGTGGCATTAAAGTTAATTAAAAGGTGGGAATAAAGTCTATAGTTACATAATCTACACAAGTTTCTAGAATGAAAAACCTGGTCCACCTGCTGAGTCCCCCATTTGGTATAGCAGTTAGGGACTGGGGAATATTCCCCACTGGCAGGAAAGCACATATCTAATGTTTCTATGAAAATGGAATTGGTCATAGCTTAAACTAAGCAAAAATATGAATATTTTGATTTATAAATTTACAACTTCTGTCTGCCACTGACTGCCACTGAGGGTCACTGTATTTCCCCAGTTACATAATGAGGGAAAATTATGTTGACCTGCTCCATAGTTTTGTGAGAACACTTTTAATAGAAAAAAGCTCCTTTCTAGAACTTTCTAGAATATAAATAATGGTCAAAGTACTTATTACTGTATCTTTGTTCAATTTGATTAACCAATTTACGTGAAAGTTCATGCTATAAAACAAGAGTACTGATAGAGAGTAGTGAAAGAAAAAAAAAGAACTATGTTTTACATGTACAGGGTTTTGCTATTATAATGGAAGTATATATTGAACTGTTGATCTAAACTTAGAGGAAAATTTTGTCTTCATATATATTAATGTTAATTTTATTGTACTGTCTTTACAATGACTAAGTATTTTAGTGTGGTAATCACTGACTTTGCCCACACCTTCATCTTTTTTCCGCAGATTCATTCATTCATTAAACAAATACCTAGCGTTCTATCTGAACTGTGGTTGGATCTGTGCCTTGACCCTATGTTTTAATCAAAGTTACATATGTCCCATATATAAAATATTCAAACATGAAGTTAAAAGAAATTAAAGAAGACACATGAAGATACCTGGCATTTATGGGATAAGTGATTTAAAAATACATGAAAAATCAGATCAAATGTGAAGTTTTGTTGTTCTTCAAATTGTTGCTTTACTTTGAAACTCTGTGAAATCATACTCATATCTTTATCATATATCTACTTATCAAATTTTATTCACTTAATAGAGTCATCCATGCATGCAATAGGCATTAAAATAAACTAATTTTCCTATAATCATATTCCAGGCCAGTGCCTACAACTATGAAACACAACATTACTCCACGAGGAATTGAAGATCATGGTTTTCTACAGAAATAAAGTCAAACATTCCTATTTCACAAAATCTTCAGTAAAGTTGGTTAAATACCACATATCAGTTTCAGGCTAAGTTAGCGACCTAAGTGAGGGTAAATCGGAAGCCTTATTCAGGGCAAGTATTTTAGGGTAAAATAAAACATTAGTATTATAGAACTCTGGATAGAACGTTTCAGTGTAGCTTTTCCTTAGGGTTTAATTTGTTAAGGGCTAAATATGAGTAAAATACATTTCTAATTCTTTTCCCATTAGATCTTTTCAAAGAAAACAATCAGTTTTGATATATTTATACTGAGAATACTATTTTAGAACGTATTTCTATTACATCATAAATTTTAAAATTTGCCAAGCCAGCTATTTGACAGAATAAGGAAGATATGTTATTGTGTGAATGTGAAGTTCTGCTAACAGCTTTAGAGCTACTTTTGTATATGGCCACTCCTTATAATAAAAATATATTTCATAATACAAACCCAAATTTGGGAAAAAGAGAGCAGTCATGAATAATAGATATTTTTCTCAAAACTCTTTTATTCTGATTCATAGTTTTATGATTTTGTAGCAATTTAGTTCATCTTGTATCAAAAGATATCTAACAAATACAAAAGATGTATTCTGGGAATGAATGACCCAAGCTAGAATTTTGGTATCTTATGCTTGTTCATAAATTTATACTGTCAAACAGAGACTCTCTGTCTACTCTTTAGAAAAAGTTTTGTTTAAGTCATAAGGAACTATGTTGTTGAATAAACTTCTAAAACTCACATAGTTATAAGAACTAACATCTTGTATTATCTCTCTATTGACAAATACATGGAATAATTTTATTTCTTTTTGGAATAATTTGCTGTTTAAACTATATGATCTGCCTAATTGAAATAGATTTTAATAAGTTATCATCTTACATTATTTTGTATCCTCTAGATATCCTGAAAGTCTTATTAACATTCTTTATGACCATTCTTAAATAACCCATACACAAATCTAACTGATTCAAAATATTCATTATAAATCACAACCTAATTTTTCTTTATCTTGTCTTTGAGTCAATATCAGTAACACTTTATTTTTTCCCCTTCTTTACACTGTTCTGTAAAGCACTGATCATTTATTTCTAAAGGACAATAATAGTGTGATGAATTGATACAAACAAAAGAATAAATGCTATAGGAGGTGGTGTCTCTACCATGCTCTGCTATTGTTTACCAGTGTCATCTTGGGGAAAATTGCTTCATCACTCAGGGTCCATGTTTTCTCATCTAACCAAACAAAAAACAATCCAATTCACATAGACATATGCTAAAGGCTCTTTCTGTGTTTTACTGCCAGTGAATCTTTTTGGAATGGTGGTTTCTAATCTTTATATTGACTCCTCATCAAAATAGTTCATTGAGAAATATACATTGATTCTAATCACATTTCATCTGCCCTAGTTTATTTCCTATGTCTAGAATTGACAATGAAAGCAAAAAAGTGAATTCCAAGTTTGCTTACATGTTCCACTAAGATTAAGCACTGATTTTTTTTGTATACACAATAATTCTTTTCCAAAGAGCATTCAGTCACTTTTATTTTATTTTAATTTTTTAAATGTTTATTTATTTTTGAAAGAGAGAGAGAGACAGAATGTGGGTGGGAGAGGGGCAGAGAAAGAGGGAGACAGAATTCGAAGTAGGCTCCAGGCTCTGAGTTGTCAGCACAGAGCCCAACATGGGTTCAGATCATGACCTGAGCTGAAGTTGGACTCTTAACCAACTGAGCCACCCAGGCACCCCAGCACTCATTCACTTTTAAATTAACTTAATATGAAACAAGTCTCTAAAACATAAAAAAAAATTATCCAAAAGAAATATTGAAACCACTAAGGAAATATTCTATAGTCAAAGAAATAATCTGAAAGGAAGTTGATACTCATTCTGCAGTGCATGTAAAGAAGTGTTTAAAAACACTTGTAATAAAGATGTTTCTGAGGAAGGAAGGAAGGAAGGAAGGAAGGAAGGAAGGAAGGAAGGAAGGAAGGGAGGGAGGAAAGAAGGAAGGCAGGAAAGGAGAAAGGAAGGAAGAAAAACAAACTAAGGATTAACACTGATTGACTATTGTCAGTCTAATTCCTTACTGGCCTAAATTCCTAAACTTTCAAATTAACAAGCTTGTTGACTTAAATCAAAGCCTTGGTATCAATGAGTATAATGTGGTACTCATAACAGAAGAGATAACTTGCCATCTGGCAAAGCAGACCCAAAACTTGAGTTCCTGGTTCCTGGTTCCTGGTTCCTCTTGCTTCGTGTCTGGCAAACACACTATGATCTGTTTCTACATCGTCTTTTGGTCTGAACCTTAATTTGAAAAGCTCTCTACCTTTGATAGGATACTAATTTCATGTTATTAGTTTGAATATAGTTCTGAGAAATCCAACCAGGTAGCTTCTGAGATAGCTTACAAATCCCTAGTAGCCTAGCAATTTCTATTATACTAAATCCAGATTCTGTAAGAAAGTCAAATAACCAGAGGGGCACCTGGGTGGCTTAGTTGGTTAAGCATCTGACTTCGGCTCAGGTTGTGATCTCATGGTTTGTGGATTCAGGCCCACATTGGGCTCTGTGCTGACAGCTCAGAGCCTGGAGTCTGCTTCAGATTCTGTGTCTCCCTCTCTCTGTGACCCTTCCCTGCTCAAGCTCTGTCCCTCAAAATTGAATAAATGTTACAAACATTTTTTTAATTAAAAAAATTAAAACAGAAAGTCAAATAACTGGACAAAAGTAGAGCAGAGAGTCAGTGTTAAAAGGTCATGTTTTTCAATATTTTTTCAATTGGTCAAATTTAGAAGATAGGAATGTATAGAATGAAAAAGATAGAAATATTTAAGTGATTTCTAAAAGATTATTATGACAAAAAAATTAGATTTTTCTACTTAATTGAAGCCAAGAAAAGAAAAAACTTCAGCCTCAAAATCTGAGATTACTATTTGGCCACAAAATTTTCCCAGTAATGATAATTATAATTAACATACACGAAGCACTTTCTATGTGTTTGGACACTTCTCTACAAGCATTAATTCTTTTAATTTTCCAAACAACCCTATACGGTGAGTGTTTATATTAGACTTTTATTTTTAAAGATGACAAGACTGGTGCAGAGGTTAATATGACTTGCCCTAAAAATTTCAGTTTTATAGTGGAAACCAATAGGGACACAAAATTCACTTTATTTAAAATATACTTTACTGTGAGTGCCTTTGGAATTAATTTTCTAAAAAAAGCACGTAGTCTCATTATCTACTTAGGGATAGTGTGTTAAAGATACAGCTATCTATAAAAATTATACATGCTCTCACACACACCTTATTTTCATTTATTTAAATTTTGTTTGTCTAATAGTTTGATAATTCTGTGAGACCAATTGCATATATGAGCTCCTTGGGAGAGGAGAACACAATCAGTAAGTTTGGGGAATGACTTGGAAGTAAATTTGCTTACTTAGTACTAGAAAGCATTTTTTTCCTTAAGCAGAAATAAACTTAATAAATAAAATATATAAGATGTAATTTGATAACTTGGAAGAGGAAATTATAAATATGTGTTCAAAAACTAAATTAGAAAAAATAGACCAAAATATGGTAGGTGGTTGTATTGGGGTGGTGGGACTCTAGCCAATTTTCTTCATTCTACATATATTTTCCATTTTGTTTAATGGATGATTGTTTCCTCTATGATGAAAGACATTCAAGTATGAAAATATGAAATGTAATTACAGGTTGCTATAATCAGACAGTCTTAGAGGTATAAATATATTATCTAAAATAAATTTCTATAAAATAAGGGCATCCATTACAGAAATTTCTAGGTATTAATATGCATATTTGTTAGATTTGAGATCTTAGAAACAAACTACTTCAAAAGGAAACCTACCTCATTATCAAAATATTAGGTACTGGAGCTAGATATTGGATTTTTAATACCTACTTATTGAAAACTTCTTTATATTGATCTAAATTTTATTTCACTGTTGTGGTTTAGACTTAAAAATACAGGCACAATCTCTAGGTTTAAAAAAGCAATCAAAGGGAATGTTTCACCCATTGATTTTTGAAGTGTTGCTTCATGCAAGGCACTCTGCTAATCCCTAATTGGGGCTTGCCACAACCAGTAAAATATGTGTCCTACACTCAAAGAGCTCCCAGTATAGTTGAAGTCATGAGACATATACCCACATAAAAGTTGAAAAAAAAAAGTGAAGATATAGAGTGATAGACTTGGATTCATTGGTTCATTCGGCAAACAATACTGAGTACCTAGGAGGTAATGGGATACAGTGGTCAACAGGATGCAGTCTCTGCCGTAAATAACATCATAGTCACTTAGAGGAGCTAGATGAGAAATCCAGTGATTATGAGACAAATATACTCATTTATCCATCCTTTTATTTCTAGTTCATTTTTAAAGCTTTCACTAAGCACTCTTCATGCAGCACCAAAACAACAACAAAAAGAAAAGTGAGGGCTATAGAACCATGTCAAAATTAAGTCCATATGGAGGGAAATTTACTGTGTAGAATGAAGTAGGCAACTGTTTGTATTTGAAACTATTGGAGAGAAAATTCAAAGCAGTTTTTCTAGATTTTAAGTGATAAAAAAGGATATAGATTAAGAACCTGATTAAGCCGGGGGCACATTCATGGATGAAGTATTCTCTAGCATTCATTTTAACAAATAACTTTTAAATTGCCATGTTCTATTACATTTCAAAGAGATCACTACTGGGAAGCAACATTTTAGTAATGCTAATTTAAAACATTAACATTAATAATGTAATGACTGAGTCATCTCCATTTTCTTAACCTATTTTACACAAACAAAACAAGAATAAGCTAATTAAAAATAAGTTGATGATGCTCTATCCTTTGTTTTTTGCCTCCAAAAGTTTTGCAAGTAGCATAAGAAAGTACACTTTTTGAAAAGTTTGCTGATATTTACTTAAATACTGGTCCCTTTTCTTAATCACTCGCATCTTCACAACCACAGGAGAGCACAAAACAAGGTAAGATGTTGGAGTTAGCCTCAGGCAGCTTCAGGGCTCTTTCTGGCTAGGCCTTAGGTCAACATGTGATCTTGCTCAGACCTCTCAATCTCCTTGTGACTCAGTTCACTCAGCTTCAAAATGGGAAAATCTGAAGGAAATTGTAAAAAGAATTGCCCTTCTGCTTTATAATACTTCAGTTTCATAAGGTATATCTTCGACTACCAAAAATTTACTTGAAAAGGGCAACAGTCTTTCCCTCCTTAACTCTCTCCTTCCCTCTTTATCTTTCTATCTCTGTTGCTCTTTCTCTTTCTGCCTTTCAGTCTCTACATGTACACACACATCTTTCACATATAAATACATACACACATGCATATATATCAGTAAAAACAAAGCCATAAACATATTTGAGGCTTATTTCTGATGCATGTTCTATTTTCTCATTTCTTGTAATGCTTGGAATATCTCCTCAAAGAAAATTTAAGCCTTCTGATGTCAGTTTTTAAATGCTTTCAGTGAATGCCACCGTGTTTAGTTAAATCTCCAAAGTTTTGATAATTCATCAAAGTGCAAATACCTAGTTGTACTATTTCCTCAAGGTCCCTTGGTATATACATGTCAACTTAATGATCAATAATCTGTCTTGACTCTTTCTAACGACTTGGACTTGAGATCTGTTTTTTTAACACTTAAAAAATTTTTTTAATGTTTATTCATTTTTGAGAGACAGAGAGAGACAGATCATGAGTGGGGGAGGAGTACAGAGAGAGGGAGACACAGAATCCGAACCAGGCTTCAGGCTCTGAGCTGTCAGCACAGAGCCTGACGTGGGACTTGAACCCAGAACCGTGAGATTATGACCTGAGCTGAAGTTGGATGCTTAACCTATTGAGCCACCCAGGTGCCCCAATGAGATCTGTTTTTGTATTGTTCAAAGCAGAGTTTGAAAAGTTTCTGATGAATTTTGAAAATGACTTAGTATGTCATTCCAGAAAACTGCACTTTTGTTCGCATGGACAGACTGCAAGATTTTCTGTTTGAAAAATCATTAATATTTTATCAATACTGTAGGTTCTGAAATGAAAAGAAGAGCAGGTATTTACAGATATCTTCACTAACTCAGGGAATACTGTGTGTGTGTGTGTGTGTGTGTGTGTGTGTGTGTGTACTCACACGAACACTCCCAATCTCCAGTTGTGAGAGTCCTTGAAGGACCCAGAGGGTGGGGAAAAAAAAAACTGAAGGAGATAAATACTTCATATTCACACATTATCTAAAGTAAACAGTCATGTTTTATCCAGTTCAGTGAAAGACAATAAATCTTGTGTAGTTTTAAACACTTTACAAATCAATAAATGAATAGCAGCATCAAGAGGTTTAAAGTTATTTTCTTTTTATTTGCTAGATCTACTACCTAGAGAATTATATACTTCAGTTTTTAAGTTGATGAGGTATCTGGCTTCCTCCATAATATGAGTGTTATGCTTTGTGCCACTTAAAAAAAAAATCCCTGCTCAGATATGCACTACAAACATACAATGTCCCATTAATATACTTGGGACATTATCTTGGAACTATTATTTAAAAATTAAAAAAAAAACTATTGAGGTAAGAGAGGCAGAATTCGCTGAAATTTATAAACTCCAGGAATGTACTTACGGCTTTCTGATTTCTCCAAGTTGGTACTATAAGGTCAGAGCCTAGTCACATGACACAAATTTAGCAATCAGACTATTGTACCCTTCAGAAGTTTGATAGAGTTGTGATAATGCAGATTTGAGGTGACTGTATAATAGAGCATATAATAGATATGTATGTAATAGGTTTGGAGATATCTATACATCTTAATATCTGTGGTTCTGCACAGTTCTAGGTGGGAAAGAGTTCCCAACAATGAATTTATGTGGATACAAAAAGAATAGGCTGGAAAACAATCTAGAATCTAGGGTGAAAAGAAATATGCAGCCCCCTAATTTTGACTTGTCAGCAACAGATTCTCTTCCTCACTTTCTGATTAGGGGATTTACTTTTTTGGTGCCTTAGCTTTTTGTGGTTGTTTTTAAAAATTGAGAAATGCAGATACACATATGTTGATACATGGCCTATTGCTTTTTACATATGAAATTGACATTTCTCCTACTTACCAGTAGGATCTGAACAGTCTACTCTTTGCTCATGTCCAGAGGATATGGTGGTTGATTGCTACTCTACCAGACATAAATCTTCTCACTAAGTACTCTGTGTTGTATGGAGGCTGGGTAGCTGGATAGACTAATCCAGAAAGTCTAATTCTAGAATCATTGCCCTAGACGGTCATTTTATGGGGCATCTGGGTGGCTCAGTCAGTTAAGCATTAGACTCTTGGTTTCAGCTCAAGTCATGATCTCATGGTTCGTGAGTTCAAGTCCAGCATCGGGCTTTGCGCTGACAGCCTGGAGCCTGCTTGGGATTCTGTCTCCCTCTCTCTCTGCCCCTCCCCAACTTGTTCTGTATCTCTCTCATAAAATAAATTAAAAAACAATAAGCTTAAAAATAATAAAACTATAAAAAATAAAAACAATAAAATTATATTGGTGATAGATACCAATTTTTTAAATTAAGCTAATTTATATTAAAGCAATCAGATGATTATGACAATATAAAGAATTCTAGATAATATGACAACCACATTTATAGAGCTTAAATTCATAGAACAGAGGAAAAGATTGGTATGTATGAGTGAAGACTGAAAGTCTTTAAAGTCTATAGAAAAGGTCTTCATGTGAGACTCTAAAACACCTACAAGATTATGAGTAGCAGTTAATGAGCATAAATCACTATTTATTTAGCATGATTTAAGCTTTTTGTTATAAAATCAGCATGATCATTATCTAAAAGTTAAATAATACAAGGGCACCTGGGTGGCTCAGTCAGTTGAGCATCTGACTTTGGTTCACGTCATGATCTCGCAGTTAGTGAGTTTGAGCCCCACATTGGGCTTTCTGCTGTCAGCCTGTCAGCACAGAGCCCACATCAGATCCTCTGTTCTCCTTTCTCTGCCTCTCCCGACTTGCACTCTCTCAAAAATAAACAAACATTAAAAATAAAAAAATAAGGGGCACCTGGGTGGCTCAGTCATCTAACCGGCCAACTTCAACTCAGGTCATGGTCTCACGGTTCATGGGTTTGAGCCCTGTGTCTGGCTCTGTGCTAACAGCTTAAGCCTGAAGTCTGTTTCAGATTCTGTGTCTCCCTTTCTCATTGCTCTGCCCCTACTTGCGCTCTGCCTCTCTCTCTCTCTCTTTCAAAAATAAACATTTAAAAATTAATTAATTAATTAATTAAAAATTAAAATATAAAAGTTAAATAATACTAAGGATTTACGTAAAAATAAAAGTATTATTTCTCTCAATTCTATAACTCAGCTCCCCAGAACAATCCACTGCAAGCGATTCCTGCCTTGTATCCTTCCGGATACTTTTTTTGGTAAATGCAAATATATGTTTATGCTAAATGAGATCAAATAAAAACACTGTTATATAGATTTTTTTTTTTAGTTTAGTGCATCTTGAGGATCTTTCCATATTATCCCATAGAGAGTGATCTCCTTCTTTTTGATAGTTAATGCTCCATTTCATGGATGAAAAACAACTATTCTAGACTGTTTCCAAACTCATCTGTTTCAAAAACTGCTGTAACCAGACATCCTTGTATGCTCTACACATGCTAGTGTATTTCTTGAAGTGGTTAACCCTACAGAAGAATTCCTGAAACTAGATGGGTTGAATTTTTATAGTTATTGCCCTTCAAAAATATTGCACCCCTACACTCCCACCAACTAAGAAAAGTGCCGGATAATACCAATGCTGGATAATAAGGCATTTTAGTCTTTGCTGAACTAAAGGTGAGAAAATTCTTCACATTCATTTGCACTTATTTAATTATGAATGAAGTTAATGAATTACTAATGAGTTAAGTGTTTCTTTAATTATGAGTGGAGTTTTACCATATTTGAGTTGGTCATTTGTATTCTATTTTGTCCATTTTTATTGAGTTTTTCATCTTATTCATTTTGTTCTTTGTTTTTGTTAAAGGTTTAGATTATTTTCTATCACATATGTTGTGAATATTTTCCCCAGTTCCTGATTTATGAGTTGCTTATTTATGCTTTGCTGTGTATATGTGGTGTTATAAAGAAATTTTAAATTTCTATCTTGTCCGAATTACCAGTCTTATTTTTTATGCCTCCTGAGTTTGATATGTTTGGAGGGTTTTTCCTATTCCATGATTATAAAAATATTTGTATTTTTAACTACTATTTTCAATGTTTCATGTTTTTAGCTTTACTTGTTTTATTTATCTAAAATTTATTTAGATATAGGGAATAAAGAAGAAACCCAGTGTTTTTCCCCCCCAATGGCTTTGCAGTGGTTCCAGCGCCATTTATGAAGTAATCCATCTTTTCCCTACCAAATAACATGCCACCTTTACCCTATAATAAATTCCCATGAGAAGCTGGGCTTATTTCTGGGTATCCTATATAGTTAGACTGAACAAATCCCTTTTAAAGTTCTCCTTGGGTCAGTATTTTACTCAACAAGGTTTCCTTATCTTGGATAGAAAATATATCCTCATTATAGCTATAAGATAGAAGGTAATCCTAAGAGGTCGATGAGTCAGGCTGCCTTCACAATAACTATGTACAGAGAAGTATGGTGTGTGTGTGTTTTATATCTCAAATCCTTAAAGTGTTAGTAGCTTGAATAGAAGAATAATTTAAAGTTGGCTTTTCGCCATATAGTTTCATCTGTTCTTAGTTCTTCATCATGTAATCTTGCAGAATTCTAAAAAGATGGCAGCATTGTTATGAATTATTAGACTATATTTAAAAAGTCTTTTTGAAAAATAGAAATAGTAATAATGTATGTACAGTAATCATTCATAGTTTATAATATATCATTATTTAATCTCCCCAGTTATGTGAAGAGGCATGATAATTATTAATATCATCTGAATTTTATAGGATTGAGACCTGTCTTAGAGATACAAGTCATTAACCCATTAACTATATGTGGCTAGCAAATAACAAAAAGAGATCTCAAATCAAACCCAGATCTTTTCAGAGTAATAATACAAAGCTCTTTCCAGTACTTCAAATTTTCCAAGGTTAGAAGCATTTTCAGAGTTTGACCTTTGTGCCTGGCACTATGATAAGGCATTGGGTGGTAGAGAAAAACCTTCAGTTCCGTCTTCCCATGTGAAGGTAGAATGACGTGTGCAGCCCCTTATAAGCTAGGCAGAGGCAAAGCTGTGAATAATGGCTTATCTTGATACCCTCTTGGCAAGTTTTTAATATCCTCTTCTCAAACACCAGCCATTTAATGTTCTCCTGATTCTAATGGGCAGAAGACATCCCCATGTCCTGCCCAAGCCTGTCCTCCTTGGACTTACTCACCTGCTCTGATTCCAAATTCCTTTTTATTATCAATGCTATCATTTTACAGCTCTGCATGTTAAAGTGGTCTCCAGAAACCCATGATAATTTAAGAG
Organism: Panthera uncia; assembly: GCF_023721935.1. NCBI lineage: Eukaryota > Metazoa > Chordata > Mammalia > Carnivora > Felidae > Panthera > Panthera uncia. The sequence continues at coordinate 92,714,248 of NC_064816.1, read as the reverse complement.
TGATGCAACATTTGGGGCCATTTATACTTTATGAAAGACTTCTAGTAATTGATTATTACTTTTTTGCTATAAAATAAATATATAGTTCCTTTTGGAAAATAGGTACATTATGGGAAATTTCACCCATCCTTCTTTAATAAGAGATAAACAATCTTAATCTTTGTGTATCCACACACATATATATGTGTATGAAGAACAAAAAGAAAATAGGCCTTCGAGTGGAAAGATCTAGGTTTTAGTACTGTCTTTGGCATTTATAAGTTGGGCAATAATGGCTATATTTAGCCTTTATACATATGGTAAAACAGGAGCAATTTCCATTTATCTAAGCCTCATTTTCTTATCTATACAATAATTATATTCCCATTTGCTGTCCCCATTAAGTGTTGTTGTGAAGTACAATTAAGATCATGTATGTAGAAATCAGTTGCAAAATAAAATGTGTAAGATTCAAAGATTCAGAGCAATGCATTCTTAGGGATGCTAATCTTCATATGAATCCTGTTTGTACCTTTCTGGTCTCTGTTGATGTGAAGGATTTACTCTTGGTACATAAAATTATTGAGATTGGCACAAGCAAATGTGTTAATTATTCCACAGAAACATTGGGCCTTTAAAATAAAAATTCCATCATAACATATAATAACAAAGAAGTTTTCCATCCCTTCCCTTGCACTATAAGTTAACCAATAGTTTATTCTCATCATGTCAAAGGTAGGCATAACTCCCCTAAGATAGGTCCTTTTTGTCTTGGCCACAACTGGAACTTACTAATTTTTTTATTAGGCCAGTATCACAGCAGAAACAATGCAGTCAGCAAACAGAGTGGAACAGATTAGATCTATAAGATGTCAGTATCATTTTCTCTGTTTTCAAGGCAAATGAAATCTCTCATGCCTTAGTTTCAATGACTAAGAGAAGAAGCTGACCTTGTGGGTAGAGGTCAAGTGCAATTTGATAAGGACCTTGGTCTCAAAATATATTAAAGATCAGAACATCATATAAACGACTAGGATGAAGTTTCCTAAGCTGTTATAAGAACTAGAGAATGTCAAATTTCAAGGAACCTTAGATATCAGCTAATCAAGCCCTTTCATTTTATAGATGAGAAACAAGAACAGTGTATTTATTGGCCTGAGATGGTATAGGTAGAGTAAGTGGTAAAACCAGGACAAGAGTATGGATCAGTAATATCACTTGCATATCAATATTTGTAATTCCAGTAATTATTTATACTTTTTAAGGTGCCTTCTAATTTTACTTATACATACTACTTCATGAGTACTTAGGGCCCTCCCTAAAATGCTTTCTCCATCTGCCCAGGATATAGAACTGGTTCCACATATGGATTATACACTCAAAGGAAGCTTTCCATAGAGAGGAAGAAGAGGGATAGGAATGCTGTGATTCCATGGTTTTCATTAATTCTTTATTTCTCCTTATCTTTAACTTGAAAGGTCTTTGCTCATTTGCTTTGAGGATGTCTAGAGCAACATGCCTTAATATTGATGTTCTCAGGACATACCATGTCAATTACTCCTTCTTCTCTTCTTAATCTCTCTGTGCCTCATTTTTTAAAAATCTGCAAAATAGGAGTGCGGTAGTACCTACCCCATCGATTACTGTGAGAAGTAAATGAGACAACATATGCAAATTTTGAACATTGTTAACACATAGCAAATGCTAGTAACATTAGCTATTATTTTCACCATTGTTATTGTTATTTGCTAAATCCTTTCTTCAGTGTAAGATACCACTTTTTTAAAAATCTTGTTTATTTATTTTGAGGGGGGCTAGGGGCAGAGATAGAGGGAGAGAGAATCCCAAGCAAGCTCCACACTGTTAGCACAGAGCCCAATGCAGGGCTTGATCTCATGAACTTAGATATTATGACCTGAGCTGAAATCAAGAGTCAGAGACTCAACCCACTTTTTAAGGTAGGAGAGCGATTCATAAGGCACATGGAAAAATCTGGCTATATAGCCTCAATAGAATATCTGAGATTAGTTTAAAAGGCTGATCTAACTGTAGAATAATTTTAAGATCCCATTGAAATTTGCTCCTTATCATTACAATGACATAAGATGGTATAAAGGATAGTATGTTTATGAACAGAACTTTTCTTTTTAATGTGTAAAGTTTTACATTCAGCTATGAAAGGAAAAAATTTACTAGGAATATGTAAAAACAATTCTGTAAATGTGTTAATCTCTCCTAATAATCTTACTGCACAGGGGCGCCTGGGTGGCTCAGTCGGTTGAGCGGTCGACTTCGGCTCAGGTCATGATCTCGCGGTTTGTGAGTTCGAGCCCTGCGTCAGGCTCTGTGCTGACAGCTCAGAGCCTGGAGCCTGTTTCAGATTCTGTGTCTCCCTCTCTCTCTGACCCTCCCCCATTCATGCTCTGTCTCTCTCTGTCTCAAAAATAAATAAACATTAAAAAAAAATAATCTTACTGCACAAAGAGATAAAGATTATTATCTCAATTTTATATGCTTTGTAAGGACTTTCTACTTCTCTGACTGTATCTGGGCCTTTTCTCCCTGACTTATTAGGCTTTCTAGAGGCTACATTCTTAAATTATAGTTTATTCTCAAAGAGAAATGAAACAGGCTCAGGTCACAATAAAAATGTGTCTATATACTGAATGCTTATTGCATGTCAAATGTTTTATGGACCCAACCTCCTTGAAGTTCACATTAACACTGCAAGACAGGCATTATGAGCCCCATTTTTCAAATAAGAAAATGGAGCCTCAGAGAGATTGACTGACTTTCCCAAGGTCACACAGCTCATAAATGCCATAGCAAAGATTCAACCCTAGCTTGATCATTTCATGATGCCATGCAGAAATTTTGAAAAGTTTTATTGAAAAAACAACATTCCAGAAAATACTACCTTTTAATACTACCTTCTACATATATAGAAATATTAAGAATAAAATGTAAGTGAGCAATTCAAATGAATAGAAATATAAAAAGAAATAGCTTTTAAACCAGCTGTTCTGTAAGAAACCTGTGATTCTATATTGCAGTATTCAACAGAGTATCCCAGCAAATAAATACATATATACTTTTACACTGAGCAGATGTGGTTACAAAGATTTTTTTTTCCATTTAACATGTATTAACATGAATGATCAGTTTGTTCTTTCTTGAAAGTAAATAATTTTTTCACATCTTCTGTGGAATATCTGAGACTTCTAATGGTCTTTTGGGATTACTCATACCCCAATTTCCCTGAAAGCAGTACTACTTTAACACCATCTCAGAAGCACCACTCAGAAGGTGGGGAGTCAGGATACATATGCACGTGAAGGAAAGTCTTGGGGTTTTCTGGAGCACAGAGCATTGTGAGGGAGCAGCTTCTGTGTCTGGATTTGGGAATGGACATGTATTTGGAGAGCAGTAATGGTCACTCCTGGCCTCCATGGATCCTCTGATTTGCCTTAAATATTTTGTTTGTTACATGGCAGTTTTTACTGCCTGATTACAGTTAGATGCCAGTTCCTAAGTGCAGCAATCATATGTTGGAATGAAAGCAGTTATCATAAATTATGTCAGTGTTATCATTTATCAAGGAAAAAAATTTTTATGAGCGCTATTTAGAACCGGATAATTTTCTCTGGAATCCTATGATACTCCTATGATTCTCTGGAATCCTATGATTCTCTGGAATCCTGTGATTCTCTGGAATCCTATGATACTCTTGTGTATGTAAGGGGCAGGTACTGCCAAACTGCATGGAGCCCTTTAAGAATTGCTGAAGAGCCTTTTCCACTCTGAGAGCTGCTTTTTAATTAGACTTTTCATGTTGTCTGTATAAGTCATAGTAATTCATACCATCAAAAATATAATTATCTTAAATATTTTCGGATCTCCAGCTGGATTTAATTAAGCAAGAGGGTACCTCCATGTTTATACTACCAAATGGTTATCAATCCCATGTAAATTTCACAAAAAGTCTCATGTCATGTATACTTTTAAGGCTCTGGATTACTTTTATTACAAATTGTGGTGTCATAAAACAAAAGAAATGCTTTTTTAAAATGAAACCATTGTGAGGTATGGTAAAAATGAAAACATGGGCCTGTAGAGTCAGAAAAACTTAAGTTTGAACTTAGACTCTGCCTCTTACTAAATGGAAGACTTTGAACAAACCTCTTAATCTCTCTGGGATGCAGTTTCTTCCTCAATAAAATGAAGATGCCATGGCCAAACAGGGTTGTTGGGGAGGTAATTAGCATAATGCCTGTCCATATGAGGTCTCAAGCGATTTTGAGTTTAAGGTGATCATTTGCAATACCCTATAACTCCTCCCCAATCTCACTCCATTCCCTTCCCACTCAGAAGCAACTATTATTTTTTTTCTAAAATGTCTACTTATTTCCATGATTTTCTTAATCACATGTGTTTGTGTCCTTAAGCAATAAAAATTTTCTTTTGCTTCACATATTTTTACACTTACTCTTCTCAGCTTAAGGTCACCTCCTCCATGAAGTTTCCCCCAACCCCCCAGGCTCCACCCTGACTGTCCCTGCCGCTAAAATTGCCTTTCCCCAACTCATTGTCTGAAAATAGAACCTTGTCACTTTCCCAGTTGACACTCTAGTGGCTCCCCAGTTCTCTTGGTCCAGGCTTAGAGATGAAGGGTTCATGCAACATAAGCAACCTGCAGTGTGATTCCTAACTTTTCTGAAAAGACTGATCACAGCTCCCTTGGGAAAGCCCTGCTACTCTTTCTTGATGGATGCCTCCTATTGGAAGGTCTTAACTCATGGAAAATGTGGAGCAGAGAAATGCAGACCTACTCTGAAGTCAAAATATATTTTCAGGGGAAGACACATTTTTATATCATCCATGTAAATAACTATGAATACTCATGACTCTACTTTGAGTTCCACTATGATGACTGAAGTAATATTTAAAAAATGCCCTTGCTTACAGACAGGGAAATTTATAGGGAGAAAAAAACAACTCAAAAGACTTTAGAAAAGATTTTTGATTTGGTTTTGTTTGTTTTAAGATCTAGATCATTCTAATGCATCTCTGAAAACCCCTTCTATATTAAAAAATTAGTAAAAGTATTATAAATACAATGCCGCATTAATATGATTATAGGGAGGCTTTAAGTCAAACAAGTGATGTAGGGAAACTATATTTTTATGTATTCAGCCTATATGTATTCACATTTTCTAATTAGAATTTAATATTACTACTTTTATCTTAGAGATTTTTTAGTTTTGTATTTAAACTTTCATTATATACTGATGTCATATACATAATTTACTTGATGCTGAGTCCTTAGGAACATAGTCTACAAATGTAACACTGTTCCTAGACTAAATAAGATTCACTTGATGGGATGATTTCCATTGAGGAAATAGACTGGGAACTTCTGTATTTGGCAGAAAGTTAATCTCCAAATGTGAGTATTCCAAATGTTGCTTTGACCAAAGTCTTTAGAAAAGCCAGTTTCTGCTTTGAAAGCAGTTGACCTCCAAAGTTTTAGATTGATTCTAAATTGGAATTTTTTGCTGAGTTGTCTTGAAAGTTTTTTCATTTTGTTTTGTTTTTGTCATATGTACAGAAAGGTCCAAAAGGACCTAGGGCGTTAGTTTATTTATATGATATGAGGTTAGGAATCCTGTTAGCTCTTAAATACACTATTAGGATCTTCTCTTACCCTGATAACGTTATCATATTTCTAATAACTTGAGTCTCAGAGTTGCCAGCAACTCTTGAGAGAATGGCTCCCCATATTAGATCTTCAGAAATGTGCAAGATAAGACTTCATGATTTCCTACCTGAAAATGAATATTATTGGGACAATTTAAGAGATTTGGGGAAAAGAATTTTGCCTAGGCATCTTATAGGATTCCTCTCTGCCATGCTTTAATCTGAACCAACAGGGTACCATTGTGCCTTGCTCTGCCCTGACCTCAGTCTCACATCTCCCAAGGGCCAGTCCAACTCCTAGAACCAAAACTTTATTCTCTCTCACTAAAACCAGGTTTTCTTTTAAGCAAAAACATTCAGTCTAATTTGATGAAGGTCATATTTCCTGGGCTGGTGGTTCTGAGAATGACAAATTGATGCCCACTTACCTGGCATAGATCTTCATTATGGTTTAGCTGAGTCACAGCCTCACAGCGTGGTATTTTCTTTAGTGTCATAGTTCATTTCTGCCACACAGGATTTTTAACATAGAAGTGGGGTTTTCTGTGATCAAGAAAGAGGAATCATATGATTTTCACATAATTTTCTTCCCTTAAATTAACTAGTTCCTTCATTTAAGGATCATTTTGTTTCTAAAAATAAAAAAGATACCAAATGCCTCCTGACAGAGAAGTTCCCTTTTCCTTCTTCTGTTTCTCGTTAGGTAGAGATCTCAGGAAGAGTGAAAAGAGAAGAGTAGAATGAGGAGCTACAAGTTAAATTTAGATCTAGCCAGACTTCTCCCCAGGAACTTAAGGGTATGTTTCCTTGCCACACCTGGGCCACCCCCCAGTGTATCAGAGCCTTGAAGGAGAGGCCAGGAAACTAGTGTGCTTTTAAAGTTCCCCCGTGTGATTCCAATCTGTATCCAGGCTTGAGAAGCCCTGGAGTTTCTGATCACAAAACAATATTGAATACTTCTTTTGTCCCCCACACCTTGCATTTGTTACTACATATTACTTGTGTGACTTTTAATATTGTCTATACTGTTCTTTTTTTATCTGAAGGTGGTGAGTAATGATGACTGGTCTATTTTTTGTTTTTCACAATGAATACCACAAGCAAAAACATTTACCTTCCATATAGCATTTTGTTCTGTTTGAGGATGTTGTAAATGTGCACCATTGTGTTTAGGGTGAATAATATATTGATTCCCGTCCACTCACTCTGTCACAGTTACTAAGTACTAAAGTATTTAGATAATGGCTATTATATAATTTTATTTTTAAAATAAAATCCATTCATTCAACAAATATCCATTGGGTATATATCTCTTGATACTCCCTTATTTAGAATGCCTCCATCACAGAATCTTGGATGCTAAGGCTAAAAGGGATCTATTCTGATTTTCCCAACTAGAATATGGAAAAACTGAGACCCAGAGGGTACTGTAACTTATTCAAGACTAGTTACACTAGACTAAAACATTTAGTTAGTGGCATAGCTAAAAATAAACACAAATACTCTTACTTAATCTTATACCTGAAGTCCTTGAGTCATATTTTAATATGGCTATCTACTGTTGCACAAAAAATTACTCTAACATTTAGTAGCTTAAAACAATAAAAGTAATTTGTTTTATCTCACCATTTCTCTGGGCTAGTAATTTAGACCAGGCATAGTGGGAACAACTTGACTTTGCTCCTTGATGTTTGGGGCTTTAGTGGAAGATTTATAGGTAGGGGGCTAGACTCATCTGAAGGTTATTTCCTTACATGTATGGCAGCTGATGCTCATACTGTTGATCAGAACACCCATACTTGGCCCTTCTATGTGTTATGGCCTGGGTTCCTTACAACATGGTGTCTGGGTCCAAGAGAAAGTGGCTCAATAAAAAGAGAGAGCCAAGGGAAAATAGCTGAGTTGGATAGTCATAAAGAGTTATTCTGCCACACTCTGAAGGTCAGGTCAGTTACTGTGGTACCCAGATTCAAGAGGAGGGACTATAGCCCCCCCACCTCTTGGAAGAGTGTCCACATCACATTGTAAGAAGATAATGTGGGATTATATACCTATCAGAGCCACCATCTTTGGGAGAAAACAATCTGCCTCAAGTCAGAGATTATTTATGGGAGCCTGGTACAAGTTGAAAACCATGGCTATCACTTTTTATATAAATAAGGCAAGAGAACACAACTCCATCAAGAATGTATCTCTAAAAAGCCTAAAGTAAATCATGCTTAAACAATATATCCCCTTAAAAAACCCACATGCACACTATATATACCTCCTACAATTAGTGTTCTGATTTTATGCTCTAGCTTCATGCTCTGGCTTATTAATGCTGTGTACGTGATGGTAGTAAGACAATGAACAAATTTTCTCTTTATTATTTTCCACAGCACTTGGAAAATTAGAGGGACTTCAGTCCCATATACGGACTCTCAAGAAGTCAGGAAAAAATTACAATATATCTGGGCAATTGAGTGGAGTAAGGCAACTAAATGTCTCCTGGAGCCTAGAACTTTCCCCTCCCAAGCATATATTTTACAACTTCCTCTTTCCTTCTCTGTATCTTTATATAGAATGTAGCTCTGAGAGGGAATTGCTTGTGCCTTTCTCACTCACAGTTGCATTTCTAGTGCCAGCATAGCCCTTAGCACAATATGTATGTATGTTGATATATGTCAACATATATATGTCAATATATATATTGAATCATTTAATCTTTCATCAGAAACATTACAGAGTGTGTACATGCTGAAAAATATCAAGACTTCTTTTTATTATCATTGTAATTTTTCCTACTGTTTATTCATGGGAGAGAAGTAGAATTTTACTGGGTTTATTTCCAATATGAATAAGTAAGTTCATAGTCCAAACCCACAAGAAACTTATTATATAAAGGTATATTAGAAAAATCTCTCATTACTTTAGAATATTAAAAATATATATCTGAATGTTGAAAGATAAGAATCATTGACAAACTCGAAACCCAATAGGATATTATTTTCCACTGTGATTAATGCAAAATAACCGGAAAAGTTAAAACATTTTAAATCATCTAAAATTTGATTTCATGATAGAAAACCTTAGTCTTACTTTTTATTTTTTAAACTTACCACAATGACACCTTGTTTTTGAAAATAGTCTGTTTTTTTCAGCCTGACTGTTGCTGATATAGTTGGGCAAATATCAACATAGTTTAGTAGATTCAAATACTTTTTACATGCTATTACCAATCTTAGTTACTGACTCAGGGAGCCACTGCTAACTATCTCTCATACTACATATAATAACTTAAATACATGCATAAAGACAGTATTAAAAAATAAGATGAAAAACCTCTCTAATCCTTTCAATTTAATGTCAAAGTTATTTTGTTGTATAGGTCTCAAAGGAAGAACATCCTTATTAATTCATCCTTTCTAACCACTAAACAAGTAGGTGGTCTAAGTCCTTTTTGAAAGTTCTATTAATTTACTTTGGAAATCATTTTCTAGCATTTTTAGAATTTAAAACATAGTCCTTGAATTAAAAATGAAGCTGGGACAGAGTCCTTGATTCAAGTATAATTAACTGAATAACACTTAAGTCAAACCCCAACTGAAGAGCCCTTTAAAACTAACTTAATTCTGAAATACATCCCCAAAGAAGTACATGTATAAGTTTTTCTTGATGTTATAATATTATAAAGACAATGTTGAAAGATTTATATGTTACTCAATCATGATAACTTAAATATTATATCCTATAAAAATGAAAATCTTGGATCATATCAAATGTTTCTTCTCACCTATTTATCAGAGTTCCCTATAATTATGGTGTATTTAAATTTTAGTGGCCTGTTTGGGAAAATATCTAGTGTTGTTCGTCTATAAATGAAGATCACAAGGCTTTTTAGATGGTTCATGAACTTCTTTCTTGTAGCATTGATGCTTATGAACTTTTGGTCTATAATCACCGCCTGCACTTTCATTCTTAGCATGAACTAATGACATACTTTTCCTGTCAGTATATAATGAGTACACATACACATACATGCAGTGCAAGGCATAAATGGTGGGACATTATTCTTAAACTTGTTCACCACTCAAGGTATCCATAAACTGAAAGTGTGAGAACCACCTATCCATGTAATATCTAATTCCTAGTTTGTCTGAAATTTTCCCTTCACTAATTGATTTAATCTCTCCTGGCACCTATTTTGGCATAATATAGTTGCAGTCTATTTGAAATTAATTCTCCAAATATGCCTAACTGCTGAGTGCACAGGTTATGTCAGTCATTTTGTGGGTAATGAAAGTAGAAAAGCCATAGCCAGTTTTTTTCTGTATTGAGTACCTAGTTTGTTTAATTTTGAACAAGGGAGCAGGAAAGAGGAACCCAAATTCTCAACCTTTAACCCAGCTCTGTGGAAATTAAAATCAGGGAGACATAGTCACTGGGTACAGGGACTGTAAGATCTGAAAGATCTGATATTGAATCCCAGATCTGCCACTTCCTCACCTGCAAACCTCCCCTTTTAGGGTTGTTGAGTGGATTAATTTAGGTGATGAGAATAACTACTTTGAGCACTGCTCTAGGCACACAGTTATTATCTTACAAATAGCTCATCACAAGGGCAGCACTCTACCTGTAATGCACTGGATGGACTTTTCATTTCATATTGGGTTAATTAAAAATATTTCAATGACCCTACCCACTAGACCATTCAACTACTATTTATAGTCATGACTTTTATTTTGTTTTATTGCTACATGAAAACTCACTGTCCATAGAATCAGAATTAAGATTTAAATTCAGTTAAATTGTGTCAAAAACACTTGCACTTAATGCTTTAATTTTGTCCATTTTAATTGGAGTTAAAAAAGGCCACCCTCCTTTGTCCATCCACCTACCTTCTAACAGTCACACTTCCAGTATATCCAACCAGAAAGTATATTACATTTTGCTTTGATTTGTTTCCTCTCTTTTATTAACTAATTACATTGGAGATTTGCTCTTGGTAAAATACCCAATATATATGTCATAATTCTCTTATGTCTATATTTGTGCAGTACATGTACACCTATCTTTGTGTATATACCACATGACAATCCAGGTTTTAACTATATGTAGTATCAATGCTTCCATAAGATTCTATGAGGGTATCTTATGACATATTGTAGACTGGCTCCTGGCAAGCACGAGTTAACCAGAAATTCAAGATTTGGTAGCTTGGGAACATCAATTTTTGTACATGAAAAGTGAGAAGAGGTAGTCAGCCTCATCTTGTCTATGTGAACAATTGCACAAGGGAATGCAGACTCTATCAACCTGATTCCAGTCCTGTACAATGGTTTAGGGGATGGTTTCTTCCACTTTTGTTTCTCAGTAGTTGTTCCTTTTCTTGTGACCTGATTCCCAACTTTCAGGCTGTCTAAAAAACCCCAATATTAAGGCCCCAAAAGAGGCCACCTTACCTGACTGTGTCCCCTGACCCTTTTAATCCTGGCTTACTACCTCCCACCCACTGCCCTGCCAGCTGGTTGTCCTTTTGGAATGCTGCTGTTACATTACTAATTTCTCAGTCAGCTTATAACAGCTTAATGTGCCCCCTTTCTACCACTTCCTCACACCATTAGTATATTCACTATGTGTGTTCGACAAAGAAGTGTTCTGCTTTCCCTCTAATTACACTAAGGCTGCTTACTCTTCATTCTCACTAAATTAACCCTAATTTGGCTCATTGGGACTTTATACTTTTCTAATTATTAGCCACATCCTGGAGGAGAAGTTCTTGCCTAGGAGATAAAGCTAGGATGCTGAGACTCTCCAGACCTTACACCTCAAACTCGAACTAAAGTGGGAAAAACCAATCACCATAGACAACTCTTTGGCCAAGTGATTTAACAAACAGCTGAGCTCGCTGGATATTTGGTAGCATGTAGTCATAACAACAGAGTCCTGTTTCTTTTCTACCGGGCTATTTAGCAATTTTCTTCTGTAGTGCAGAGATTTATTCAATTTTTTTTTAACATTTGTTTATTATATTATTGAGAGACAGGGACAGAGCATGAGTGCGGGAGGGGCAGAGAAAGAGGGAGACACAGAATCCGAAGCAGGCTCCAGGCTCTGAGCTTCCAGCACAGAGCCCGATGCGGGGCTCGAACTCACAAACTGCAAGATCATCACCTGAGCCAAAGTCAGATGCTCAACCGACTGAGCCACCCAGGTGCCCCCCTCTGTAACTGCTCTTAAAGCCACTATGAGTTGGTATATAGCCCTAAGTGTGCCCCCAAGAAACACGTCTCTAGGAGAATATGGATAAGAAACTGGGAAATTGGGGGCGCCTGGGTGGCTCAGTCGGTTGAGCGACTTCGGCTCAGGTCATGATCTCGCGGTTTGTGAGTTTGAGCCCCATGTCAGGCTCTGTGCTGACAGCAAGGAGACTAATGGCCTCATGAAATTTTAATTACCTTATTAAAAGGCCTAGCTCCAAATATAGTCACATTCTGGAGCACTAGGGGTTAGAACTTCAACATAAGCATCTTAGGGGGACACAGTTTGGCCCCATGATGTGTGTGTTTTGTGTAATCTAATCCCAACTCACTTTTCCAGCCCCATGTCTCCCTGTAGCTCACAGGAGTCAAATTCATCACATTCCCCCACATGATAGGACTCCACATATTGCTTTAGTCTGAGAGCTCTTCCTTCCTCTGCTTGGTAAACTCCCACTCTTCTGTCACAACTAATTCAACCTACATTATTTCAGGAATCTTCTGTTACCCATGCTAGGTGCATTTATTCTCCCAATCCTCTTATTGTCTGTTACCTCAACTTCACTTCAAGTTTCATGTTGGTAAGGATCTCATATATTTTTGTTTACTGTATTTCCAAGGTCTAGCACATGATTTGGCACAAAATATAAAAGCTCAACAAATACAATTTTTTGTTTGGTTGAAATGACTCCCAGAATTTACTGTGTTCACAAACACAAATGACCAAGCAAACAAAATCAGCATAAGGAAATGATGTACCTTTCAGACTATCTAAAATCCTAAGAAATCAAAGACTTAACAAAGAAATCTCTAGTTGTGACCAAAATCTGGTATCTGCCCCATAATGATACACTTTATTTAGTTCCCACACTGGCAATACATCTGTAATAATTGTTGGTAAGGTTATTTGTGACCTCTGGCCATTTGACTTGTTTCTGTTGAAAATCTTATTATTTGTTTGTCTTAGCTTATGATTCAGTTTTGTTTTATGCTTTTTCTTTTTGCCTTTTTATGATAATTTCAGCACTCACCAGTGATATGTTTATTAAGTGGGCAAAAGCACCCCAGTGAAGCATTTCAATGGCGCAGCACTGTTTGTGATGGTAGTTCAAGGCAGCTGTCACTGCACTTTCATGAGGAACCTCACAACGTAGACAAGGAAAAGAGAAGAGCTATTAAAATAGCGAATAGCCCTGATTCAACATCCTCTATTTCTTGGCCACATTCTGGAGCTATCCAGGAATGGATGTCCTCATGATTCATTCCAAACAATTCTGTAATGAAATAAGGGCATCTGCTTCTCTCTAAGGAGTGTCATTAGACTGAGTTTTCATTGTTTGGCTTGCTGCCCTCCAGAGGGAAGAAGTAATCTTGCCCCAAAGGGAGAGAGACAAGGACGAAATGTGTATCCTCTAGGCCCTATGATCCTGACGACTGTTTGGACCACAGGAGTTTTCTAAAGAAATTGTGGTTTATATACACAATGGAATACTACTTGGCAATGAGAAAGAATGAAATATGGCCTTTTGTAGCAACATGGATGGAACTGGAGAGTGTTATGCTAAGTGAAGTAAGCCATACAGAGAAAGACAGATACCATATGTTTTCACTCTTATGTGGATCCTGAGAAACTTAACAGAAGACCATGGGGAAGGGGAAGGAAAAAAAAAAAGAAAGAAAGTTAGAGAGGGAGGGAGCCAAACCATAAGAGACTCTTAAAAACTGAGAATAAATTGAGGGTTGATGGGGGTGGGAGGGAGGGGAGGGTAGGTGATGGGCATTGAGGAGGGCACTTGTTGGGATGAACACTGGGTATTGTATGGAAACCGATTTGACAATAAATTTCATATTTAAAAAAATTCAAGCAGAAGTAAATATATAAAAAAGAAAAGAAAACATTTGAAAAAAATCTCTGTTTAAGCATAAGCAATCTGTTCCCTCCTTCTTTCATCTCTGATTGCTGAGTACTGCCATGCTTAATACTCGATTCTCTATTCATCATTCTCCTCCTTCACAGAGTTGTAGGGTTATTGGACTTAGAGAGCTTATAGTGTACTTTCTCATTTTACACAGCCCTGGTCCTTATCTCACCATATTCCCATAAGTAGCCAACAGCAGGGCTGGGACTTGAATCCATATCTCCAAACTGGCACTTGTTATTTCCTGGCAGCCCCACCCCAGCCAGTTACTTTATCCTTCTCCACCATGTCAGTGATGAACTCTAAATGATACCAGTCATTCAGAGCTTCTTTTTTTTTCTTTCTGGTGTCTTTTTACTATTTTTTATTTTTCATTGTGGTAAAATACACAAAACATAAAATTCACCATCTTGACCATTTTTAAGTACACAGTTCAGTGGCAATTAGTACATTCATCTTGTATAACCATCACCACTATCCATCCCCAGAAGTTTTATTATCCTGCACAACTGAAGCTGTGTGCCCATTGAACAGTAACCTCCCCACCTGCCCCCATTCCCACTGAGATGGTTTTGATTTGCATTTCCCTCTTGGTTAATGATGTTGAGCATCTTTTCATATGCTTAGTGGCCATTTGCATTTTTTCTTTGGAGACATTTGTATTCAGGTCTTTTGCTTATTTTTTAATGTAGTTTTTTTTGTGGTGTCCTTGAGGTTTTTTGATGGGGGGGGTTAGTTTTTTTGATAAATTATACAACACCTCTCTCTTCCTGAGAAATGTCACACTAAAAAAATGCCATTTGAAGATATAGCAGGGGTGGAATTTACAGAGTTGCCGAGGGGGCATATTTTTTTGGTCAAATATATATCACAAGCCTAGTCATTGAACATTTTTCTCTCTTCTTTGGTCTTAAACCCATAAAGATTGTGGTAGATATAGAGGCCTATCTTATTTACAAGTATTATTTGAGTGTCTGCCCAAAATGGCAGATCACAGATTTCACACACAGTGGGAGAAAGGAAAAGATATTGCTGAACAGAGAAAATAATATGTGGTTAAAGAATTCCTGCTGGCATTCTTTGAGTACCAGATATTGCTGAGGTTAGATATTGTAACTATCTTATGGTCTATTACTCTACAGCTGGGTGGTACCTTTATTTCAAGCGCAGATGTTGCAAATTTTAACTATTTTTAGCTACATTTAAGTAATGTTATCATAGCGTTTATTAGGAAAGGCAATTACGAAATGTGAGATAGGATATGTTGTTTTTTCCCCTGCTGGTGGGAATTCCAAAGAAGCAAAACAGCAATAAGAAGTAAAATGGAAAACTTGGACAGTTTTCTATAATATCACTGAACATGTTCCATCTTTGTGTGTATTTTGTTGGGAGTTGTTTTTATGGGTATATTATGACTGTTCTTCATTGGCCACTGAGATTCATTTCCCTTTATAGTTTAGTAATTACATTTGTGAAATATATTTTTAACAGCTAATCACCACCAGGGTACTCTTAAGAGATGTAATTAGAAAGACCATCAGACATTCTGTCTTAAACGTATTGCTAATTTAGTACTAACTCATTTTTTTTATTGCAACTTGCTGTTGATATCATGAATGAAGCTTTAATTATAGAAAATGGACCTCTCTGAAATGGCACTCTCTTGTTTTAAGTGCCCTCTTTTAATCTGTGGGGTATTCCTTATTGGGGATTATTGTCAAACATTTTTTTAAGTATTCTTCCAGTTACCGGAAGACAGATTAAAAGCAGGGCCACACAATTAAGGTGAGAGGAATATAACTTTCCCTCCCCTTCTGTAAGGCTTTCTTATTCTATGCTCCAAAGCTACACCACAGGGAACGTTCCTATTAGCAATACCAAATAAAACCCGGAACAAAGGCAAGTTGGTTTATTCTGTCTCTTCTTTTTTTCCCTTTTCTATATTTCAAAAACAATTCCTATATATTGTAAACATTAGAAGATGCATATAAGCAAAAGAAAATCACCTGCAATCCCACCTCCTGGAGAGGTTTCAGTATCATCTTTGCCGCTTACTCAGCTGTGGAAATTTGTGCAGTTTTCGTGGGTACATGTGTGTGTATGTATGTTTCTAACTATTCACTTTCTCTTTACTCAGGAAAGAATTGTTTGTTCCTGATACATTGAATTCAGGCTTCATGTTGTGACTTGCTTAGGTCAATGGGATGTGAGTGAGTGTTGTGTCTTCCCCCACCTAAGCAAAGCTTGAAATGCCATTTTGTAGTTTGACTCCTCTGGCAAGACAACCCCCTGCCAGGAGAACAGCATGCTCCAGATTAGTGCTGCTCCTTCAGTCTTGGTCACAGGAAAACAAGTCATGTGACACAGATCCACAGAGGGAGGTTCAGCTGCCTGGTAGCTCCATGTCACTTGAGCAAAAAATAAAGCTCTGACCTCTCCAGCCACTAAGATTTGAGGGTTGGTTGTTACACAGCAAATCTGACTAATATTTTACCAAGCCCCCTAAGACTCAGTTTCCATAGCTACAGGATTACAGTAACAATGATAATATCTAAGGCAACTGAAAGGACTCAGGAAGATAATACATTGATAGTGCCTTCTGCATAAAGGAATTCAGAAAATTAATTTTATTGTATTCTTCAATTCTTCAAGCCTTTTTTTCTGTGCACATATATATATTTACAAAAATAAGATGATACTGGGCATTTAATCTGTAGTCCTTTCTTAAAGTGTTAATGTAATAAATACCTATCTGTGTAATAAGATAATTAAATATTCTAATACACAATTTTTAATGTCTGTGTGGTGTTCCATAGGGTAGATGGACCAAAGTTTATTTCACGAATCCATTATTTCGAGCATTTAGATTACTTCCAAATTCCACTACAGTAGACAACATTATAATGAATATTTCTATAATTAAATTTGAGTCAATTTATTTTTTAATTTTCTTTTAATGCTTATTTTTGAGAGAGAGAGAGCACAGACAAGTGGGGGAGGGGCAGAAAGAGAGGGAGGCACAGAATCTGAAGTAGGCTCCAGGCTCTGAGCTGTCAGCACAGAGCCTGACACAGGGATTGAACCCACAGACTATGAGATCATTACCTGAACTGAAGTTTGATGCTTAACCTACTGAACCACCTAGGGGCTCAAATTTGAGCCAATTTATGATTATATCTTGAGAAGAAAAAAAAAAAAAAACCCTGTCAAAGGGTCTATATGTTTTAAGGATTTTGACACATACTGCAAAACTGTTTAAGTTTACAAACTTATGCAGTTAATAAAGCAGAATTTTGCTGGAAGATAGTTATATTTCCCTATTACTATAATGCTTATAGTATTTAAGATTTACTGTGGTAAAATCCCATCAAGAAATTATGTTAAAATGCATGAACCCTTATGGTGCAGTATTTTTTCCTACTTCTACTGAATTATTTTAGCCAAAAAAATACATATTCTGACTTGTTCTCTAAGTATCTAATATTTATGTTGATACAAGGAAAAAATGTGCTGTCTGAGCATGATATTATCATTGCTCTTAAACCAGGTGCTGTTGAATTTTATGTCTTTGATTATTGTATAAAAATAGCAAGGCACATTTTGCCATAGGACTCATATATATGACAATCAAATTCTTCTATACTGTTTTCTTTTAATAAAATAGGACTTTTGTTATTTTATTTTTCAAGAAACACTGATTTTTTTTTTAGTTTATTTATTTATTTTGAGAGAGAGAGAGAGCACAAGAGGGGGAGAGTCAGAAAAAGAAAGAGAGGATTCCAAGCAGGTTCCATGCTGTCAGTGCTGAACCCAACGTGGGGCCTGATCCCACCAACTGTGAGACCCTGACCTGACCTGAAACCAAGAGTCAGATGCTTAACGACTGAGCCACCCAGAAGCCCCAAGAAACACTGAGTTTTAATTAAAAAATAACTTTAAAGACATTTCTGAATGACTGTGATAAATATCCTGGTCTTAAGTATAAATCAAGGAAACAATTCCTAGGCTATGTTTCCATTTGTGCTATTGATTTTGTTTCCTGTTCTGGTAAATATTGTCAGCCCATGGGCTCATGTGGTTTACCTTTGTGTCAACTAGGTATATGTATGTATTGATGAGTGTGGTGGGTGGGCTTGTGCACTTTACAGCGATGTTTGCTACCCATTTCAAGTGGTGAATTTGTTATATACACAAAACTCCATGAGAAGCATCTCTGTTCTAGGGAGACAAATTAGAATTGAACTGCAGTTAAACCAGCGCCATGAACTATGAACATCCATGGCATTTAACAAAGTATTAACTGATGACAATATAAGCAAACTACTCATAAAAGTATTACTTTTTATGTTTGAAAATTCCTTTGTTATGTGTTTGTTTTAATGGGCTTCTGTTTACACCTTTCTAAATTATTTCAGTATTTTACTTGCCAATGCTTAATTAAGCTGACTCTAAAACAGCAGTTGATATGGACCAGATGGAAACATTTGGCTGGCTCTATTTCCCACAGTTCTTTGGTTTAGGAGAGCCCAGGGATCAACATTAGCCTCACCACTGATACTGGGTTAAGAAGATCCTTGATGAATTGAGTATTTTGGTTTTGATCTTAATTATCTTTGGTTGTATAGACTCTGCATTTAATTCTAACAGAAGGAGAAAAATATAGCACTGCATTTTTAAATTACCTATTGTAGGCATATTGAAGCAGTTAATCAAGGAGTATTAGTTGTCATCTAGCCCAGTATTCACCTTGGTGGCCAACTCCAGAATTAGCACAATTCCACAGAGAGCAACTTTGAAACTGACATTGAAGCACTTGTGAATAATTGCTTCAATACAGTTAAGTTAGAAAAAAGAATATAAATAATTTACATCTGTCTTTAAGCAACAATCATTTCAAAGTATGATTATTATTTTACATGCATGATTTAGATAAAATTCAATATAGTCAATACAGTCGACCTAAGAAAATAACATTTGTCTAATGTTTTTAAAATGAATAGTCATAAATCTCTTAATGCCTTTTAGATTTGGTCCTTGTTGGAAGCTTTTGGTGGTTATAATGGATTGCTAACGAAAGCTCAGAATCCTCATTGGCCCATAACCCTTCAACAAGGAATGTTCATGAAGAGACCCTACATGGAAATGTATTGTCATTATTTGGAATTAATTATAAAAAAATGTATGATAAATTAGAATTCTATAAAAATACAAAGTAAAATACGTATTAACCAAGAGAAAGAATGAAATATATTTAACATGTTTAACACTCTTCAAATTGTTCATTTAAGAGACAATAAATCTTTACCAAACTTCTATATTTTTTTCCAAAGTAAAACTTTACATACTTTTTAAAGCACAGAGAATTCTCCTTTAAAAAGAAAAATTGTTGAGGGGCACCTGAGTGGCTCAGTCGGTTAAGCATCCCAACTTCGGCTCAGGTCATGATCTCGTGGTTCATGAGGTTGAGCCCTGCATCAGGCTATCTGCTGTCAGCACAGGGCCCTCTTAGAATCTTCTGTCCCCCTCTCTCTCTGCCCCTCCCCTGCTCATGCACTCTCTCTCTGTCTCAAAAATAAATACACATTCTGAGGGTTACTGGAGGGTTTGTGGGAGGGGGGTTGGGCTAAATGGGTAAGGGGCACTAAGGAATCTACTCTGAAATCGTTGCACTATATGCTAACTAATTTGGATGTAAATTTAAAAAATTTTTTTCAATACATATTAGCCATTATAAAAATCAAAATACACATTTAAAAATATAAAAAGAAAAATTACTGACAACTTATTTTCAAAGTGCCATTGCCTAATATTGATTTTAAATGTACGTATTTCTAGAATCAGTGTGAAATATGGAAAGAACATAGTTCGAAGAAGCGTTTTCAAATTTTTGTCTTTGCCCCTCATTGACTATGAGATCATAATATAGTCACCTAACACCTGCAAACCTTTGTTTCCTTATGCATAAAGCGGAGATAACGCTTATTTGCATTTAATGTGAGGATAATGTAATAAACAGAATTACCTGGCTCTTCGTATGCACTCAATTCATTTTAGTTTCCTTCCTTCCTTTCCCAACCACCAGTTCTTTCTTAAAAAAAAAAAAAAAAAAAAAAAGTCCATTTTAAGACATGTTTTAATTTAGCTAAAGACTACTATATATGTATCAACAAGCCCCTGAGGATAAAAGTTTTTCTTGACTGGGGCGCCTGGGTGACTCGGTCGGTTAAGTAAGTGTCCGACTCTCAGTTTCGGCTTAGGTCATGATCTCACAGTTTCATGAGTTAGGTCCCCACATCGGGCTCTGCGCTGGCAATGCGGAGCCAGCTTGGAATTCTCTTTCTCTCCCTCTCTCTCTGCCCCTCCTCTACTCATGCTGTCTCTATCTTACTCAAAATAAATAAACTTTAAAAAAATTTTAAAAACTTTTTCTTGATAAACTTTAGGTTCCCTCTATATCTTTGCAGTGCTTCCTTTAGCTACTCTCACTGAATGCAAACCACCAAAGGGCAGCAGGAAGTACAAAGAGCTGTCATAGAAATTCAGTCAGAGATTGGGAAAATACAAATAGGGATTACTTATGGATAGAGATTATCTAGATATCTCCTGGACACATTCTGAATTCACTGAACTTGTCTCCATGATTCTCAGTTATCATCCCATCTATATCCCCAAATCAAATCACATGCATTAAGACACTTCTTTGGCGTTCCTAATTAAATGTATGATCGGCTAAGTCTTATTTCATGGATCATAATTTCTTTACATGTATAATTTTTAAAAAATGAATTGGCAAAGTGAATCGTATGCAAGTAAAGAAAGGACCATTCTTTCTTCAATAAAGCAGGTTGCAAAATGTTGGCTTCTTCTGAAATATTAAATTGCCACATTGAAATTGACTTTGACACCATAATTTTAGACAAAAATCCCTTAGATCAGGGCCTTGAATGTTAGCTGTTAGGGTCATGGTGGGAAACAACTGCTATAATGAAGACTATCTGCATCATCATGGCTGACATTGAGGGTTCCAGCTTGGCTGACCATCCCTGATGTCATTAATCCCACTTAATCGCTGTTTTTCAAGGGAATCCAGCTAATTTTACAGAAACTTTTGAACTGCTTACACAGCCATGCAATGCAAAAAAGATAATTTCCTAGGCACTCAAATTTCAGGGAAATGGACCCTTAAATAATTTAATAGGAAGAAAAAGAAAGCTTTGTAATGATTAAATTATATTTGATAGTACTTTTCTCTGTTAGTAAATATATGCTACTGGAATTGGAAAAACAGGAGCAGGCTTGCCCCTTGTAAGATTCTCAGTGAAATATCTTTGTGTGGAATCTCAGAAATGGTGAGAGGATTGGGAAACATGTATAAATAAAAGGGGTACATAAGAGTAGCTTCCACTCAGGCATTCTCTGTAGTACATAATGGCTCATAAGAGCAAAATGCATCTGACTCATATATTTAATGAGTGAATTTATAACTAAGTGCTCTCTGCCTCATTCCACTTCACCTCCATTTCTGTAAACACAAACATACAGAGACACATGTATAATGAACACCAAGGTTATGCAGAGGGGAAGAAAGTGGACAACTCCAGGGCTGGTGAGCACTGGCACAACAGAGTCTGCGGTTAACAGCGAGCAAATGTTCTGATCAGTGGATGTTTAAGTGGCAGCCATTGTTATGCATTTTGAATAACACCACAGGATAGATATTCCTTTATATAACCCACTTTATTCAGGCCTAAACATCTTCTACCCTAAGATATCCTTGAAATCAGAACTAAACAGAATTCCTGAAGGTGATTAAGAGAAATCAAACTGATCAAGAGGATGATTGTGGTTGTTGTTTACTTCTATCCCAGCGAGACTAGGCCTTACAGGCTTCATGGGCAGAAGGTTGAAACCAACAAGGGAAAACCTTTGGTGTGAGGCAAGGTAGTAGTTTTGAGCACACACTAGTCTGGGAATATGATAAGGGTTTAACTAGACCTTTTCCACTAATCTTCTTTCAGTAGGTTTTCATGAGCTCACCTGTACAATGAGAGGTTTGGAAAATTTAAATTCCAGAATCTCTTTCAGTTCTAGCATCCAATGAAATCAGGTTTATCTTTTTCTGAAAGAAGATTTGGTCAAAAGTGTGTGTATAAGGGCCCAATAAGGTATATGTACGGACTAAATCATAAACCCACAAGTTTAAATTCCTATTGGTATTTATAGAATAGTTTGATGTGTGTACGACATTGAATTCTACATAAATATTTTTTAATGTTTTATTTATTTTTAAGACAGAGAGAGCACAAGCAGGGGAGGGGCAGAGAGAGAGGGAGACACAGAATCTGAAGCAGGCTCCAGGCTCTGAGCTGTGAGCACAGAGCCCAACGCGGGGCTTGAACTCACAAACTGTGAGATCATGGCCTGAGCCAAAGTCGGACGCTTAACCAGCTGAGCCACCCAGGCGCCCCAGATTCTATATAAATATTTTAAAGTTTGACTTAAAAGAGTTTGTAATTTGAATCGACCAGTGCAGTGCCTCTCAGGATGTCTCCTGGATAAGAGAGGATACTTTTCATATATCAGTAGTTGTGAAAATGCACTTTCAAAAAAAGCACCAACATATTTTTTTAGTTGACTATATTCCCCATGCTATAATAGCACCAATATACTTAACTCAGTCATCTATTCAGGTGAGTTGCAGTAATCCAGACAAGTTGTGGCAAAGTCCTGTTATTTCTATTCCAATATAATAAAGAAATGCTAATAAGTCTTCTGGTAATAAAAAAGAGAAACACACCTTTCATTCACTGAAATTAGTGGAAGTCAACTAATAGCTAAGCTTGCCTGTTCAGTCCTAGAGTGTTAATTGCACATTATTATTGGTAAATGTAATTAGTAACAAGAGCTAACTTAAATGAATTTAGTTAAATGATGCAGGACTTCTCAGAACCTTTAGTATCCTAACATCAACATAATGCTTTTTCCAGAAAAGAGCACATAATATTCCACATTTCTCCAACTTTGTCCTAGTGAGTTACTCTTTTCCTTTTTCATTATTAAATGAGTGGTCACAGGTATCATATTTTGGAGGACACAAAGTGGAAAATGCTGTTTTTGTTTATTTTCTATTGGACAGTCAAATAGACCCAGTATGTATCTAATTACTATGCTTTCTCTTTCTTCAAAATATATTTTTTATATTTTGTTGTAGCTCAACTTAGAGCCACTGTTGGAGTGAGAAGAACCCTTAATTATAGCTCTATTGTCTAATTTATAGATAATGAAATTTATGTCCAGACAGGTGCAGTAACATGCTTAAGAGTCACATGATGAGTTTGAGGTTATTCTAGGATTAGACTATGGATTCCTTATTCCTTAGCCCAAGATCTTTTTTCCATTACACTGTACTGACTCCTCTTCCCATATTCACCATAGGTGATCTCACAGAACCCATAAGACTATAAAGTTATGAGCTTATACAGAAGCAGTGAATATATTAATTACAACCAGGTGCATTTTAGGTTCTCCATATAGAAGACCCTGCTGACAACTCCAATTTCATTTGTCCAAAGCTGAGTTTATTCCTTTCATCTCATATGGCAGTACATAGGTAACGACCAAGAACATGAACTTCACAATCAGCCCAATTAGAGTTTCCTCAATACATTCAATGATTCCCACATCCTTGTCTTTGCTCATGCTGACGCCTTAGACTGGACTGTTTTTCTTCCAACCTCTCACATATTGAAGTTAAACTTTATCTTGAGATGGTATTAAGACACACATAATAAGTGCATGATGTGTTTTTAACTAAGTTGATTTGAACCAGTCAGTTCTTATCTCTCCTTTCTCTATCATGACTGCCATTGGAGATCCAGTACCATGAGGTCACAATGCCATTTCCTCAAATTAGTCTTAATTAACCAAATCCTGCCTGATTATTCATTAATAACATCCATTTGAGTAATGGCACACTTTTGAACTGCACGTGATTTTGAACCATTTCTCCAAGATTTCCCACTGATTAGTGTTGCCTAGCCAACTGCTTAGAGGCAATCTATCTTTTTCATTCAATATATGCTTATTGAACACTTATTATGTCAGATCATTGACAAGAGTGAAAGATAAAGTCATTTTTTTTCAATGTGACATCATTTTTATTCTGCTTCCCTTCTCATCTAGATGCTTTTGCATGATGTGCCAACCAGTTTACCAAAAACAGCTCCACTGGAGAGAGTGCCAGTTTTTACTACTTAAACTTGGAGCTTAGAGTTAGATGAGCACTTTAAACTCATGATGAAGAGCAAGAAGTCAGTCTGTTTTGCTGAATATGTCAACATAAATAATGACGTGAAGGAATGACATAGTGACAACACTATGTCTTGGCAAGCTGCCTAGAGTAATGAAGAATGATTTTCCAGTAGATCACATAATAAAGGAGTTATCCAAACAGAAGGCATTGCTGAGGCAACAAACCAGTATATCCTGTGGTTTCACAAAACTTTTTTACCTGTTCACTTGGACTATATCTACATAAACATATTAGATAGATCTTTTTTCAAAAGAAATGTCAAATTTCAAATTTGAAACAGATTCTAGGCCTTGGGTGACAAAAGGCTACAGCTATTTTGAGATAAGCAGTGCCTGTCTCTTCTCTTTCCTGCTGTATGCCCATACCCTCATACTACTTGTTCTCATAGCCAGGGTATTAGAGGAGAGGTTCTTAACAAATAATGCTCCAAAGGAGCAATTGCCTCTGAGATGCCTTTTATAGCTTTGGGCTTTGTACCAAAGCTGGGGAATATTTAAGACCTCAGAAATTCCACTTTTGCTCCATGGAGAAGAAAAAAAGAAAATTTTAAGTAAAAGGGCAGCTCTTTCTCATGACTTGCAAACTTAATAGACTATGGTGGGTTAGAAATTGCCATTGAGCCAAAAGAGCATTTTCCAAAGTATATGCTGTAGATGGGTTAATAATTGTTATTGCCAAAAACATTTTTTTCATAGTCAAATGAGTTTGGAGAATGAAGACGGAAAGTCAGACTAGTGTTTTTGGTACAAGAAAATTAGGTACTTTAAAGTGCTAATGTCTATGGTAGATCTCTAAGAATAATATAGGAAATGCTTAATTTCCCTAAACATTTTTGGCCATGGAAACTTTATTTTATGCTGCTTCTCATGGGATTACTGCTATTCTATGGAATACACTTTTGGAAATGCTGATCTATGAGAATAGACACATTATTTTCAGACAGTGACATTTCATATTCTTTCCACAAAAAAATAAATAAATAAAAATAAATAAAAATATAAAAAATAAATAAAAATAAAAAAACTTTACATGTCAAGGAAATTTGTTCTCCTTAAATGAAGATTATTCTATTCAATCACCATCATTGAATTAGTGATTTAGACTCTGTGTATTAATAGAAGTGGTTTCCACTGACCAACTCATCCCTGCAACAAAGGAATACAGTCTTCTAGAGAAGAGATTAGTGTTGAGTGTTCATTTGTGGATTCAAAGTAGTGCAGATTGTATTGTCTCACCCATTAATTGAACCAGTGTCCAGGGTTATTTCATATACATGTTCTAAGTCCAGCTCCACAATCAAGCTTTTAAACTCCACATTCATCTGGTTTATATATGGGGCTCCCACAAGAGCTTTTGTTAAAAAAAAAAAAAAAGTGGTTAAAAGACATGTTGGAAACCATTATCCTAAGAAGACTGCTGGACAGATCCAGTGGAATCCATAAGCTTCACATATGAGAGTGTGTTCTTCTCCTAGTCAAGGAGGATTGGCTAAGGAGTCTTTCTATAGACAGGAAACTGACATAGAGATGAAGCTCCTTGCCCAAAACAAAAGAAATAATAAAAGTAAAATTAGGGCCCCTGGGTGGCTCAGTTGGTTAAACATCTCTTAGTTTCGGCTCAGATCATGATCTCACAGTTTGTGAGATCAAGCCCTGCTTGGGATTCTGTCTCTCCCTCTCTCTCTGCCTCTACCCTGCATTCTCCCTCTCTCTCTAAATCATTAAAGAAATATTAGGGGCGCCTGGGTGACTCAGTCAGTTAAGCTTCCTATTTCAGCTCAGGTCATGATCTCACGGTTCGTGAGTTCGAGCCCTGTGTCAGGCTCTGTGCTGATAGCTCAGCGCCTGGAGCCTGCTTCAGATTCTGTGTCTCCCTCTCTCTCTGCCTCTCCCCCACTCACACTCTGTCTCTCTGTCTCTGAAAAATAAATAAAACATTTAAAAAATTTTTTAAAGAGAAACATAAAAAAAATTAAAAGCAGAAATTAGAATCTCTTGGTTCTCCAACTAGGGCTCTTTGGGGAGATAATAATGCTTCCTACCTTACCAAAATCTGGTAAAATTTCATCCCTTAAACTAAGCAACCAACATTTACTGAGCACTTACAATGTTCCTGATTCCTTTCTAGGTTCTTGGGTTACAAAAATGAGTAAAGTCCTTGCTGTACAGAAGGAATAGGGAAAACATTAAGAAGTAAACAAATCAATAATCTAATGTCAAAGTTAAGCTTTGTTCTGGTTTTCTCTGAGTCATCTTCCAGGTATACCAGATCACAGGTTACCTGTATGATCACAGGTTACCTGTCTCATCTGTACCCATTCCAAATTAAACGTTTCCAAGTTGCATTTTTATCTCCATTAGCTGCTGTTTGCCTGATTTTGTCCTTTCCTGTTTGGGTGCAGGTTTAACTCTCTAAGCCTTAGGTCAAAACTGTTTTCCTCACGGTCACTGAATTCTGAATCCTGCCTTTTGGAAATTCCACATTAGTCTTTCCCTAGATTCCACCCTGCAATCTATCCATCCTTTAATCATCTATTCAACTAAGCTATAGACTTAGGTTTTCCACATCCATCATTCTTTTTAACTCCTCTTCATTCTCTCTCTCTCTCTCTGTCTCTCTCTGTCTCTCTCTTCCCTTGGAAGAATCTCAGCAAAGCTGAATTACTTCATTTTTTATTCTGATTCTGCTCTTCTTTGCCATGTTTTTCTCCCTTAAATTCATAAATCCCTGTCTTTCTTCACAACTCTACTTATATGTTATTTCTCTCCTCTTCACACATCATCATGAAATACTTCTCTCAAAGAGAGGCATATCTACAAAGTACTGTTTAACCTTGAACAATTACAAGTGATCTTTCCTGACTAGAGGCAGATTCGGTACAGTCCAGATCTGCTATAAAGTTGCACATGAGAAATTTGTTATAGTCCACAATAATGCAAGAGTATTTAAAATTATAGACATGTCCAATTAATAGGAGAAAGGAAAGGACTTTGTTTCTTGGTTAAACCCCTCTGTCATTTCCGAACATTCACTCTCAGATCCATGTCCTTACTATTTTCGTTTGCTTTAGTTGGTCGTGGGACAATCGTAAAAGCAGTGTGTGGGGCTTTGAAACCATGGGGCTCCCCTTTCCTACAGCAAAATGTGCAGCCTCATTCACCTTCCGGGGGACAGTTCTCCCACAGCCTCTAATGCTCCTCATGGTAATGATACTGTTGAGCGAAAACCTAGCAACTTATACTTTATAACATATCAAATGACATCAAATATATGACATGGATAGAACAAGCCAATTAACTGCCTAATCACCCCATATTCACCTTCATAGAGAAGCTGGCTTCTCACTGTGCGTAGCTCTCACATTTAGAATTAATGAGTAGGACTTTCATCTGAAGAAGAGATCTGACTTTTAATTCTGGCACTCACACATCTTTTCTCTCAGAGTCCAAATCATAGGGCTACCATTAATAGCAGACTTTAAAAAATCAATGTATGTCTATGATTTCCTTCTTAAAAAAAAAAGCAGGATCTAGTTAAGCAAAGCTGCGTTAATTTCATGAGTACACACAGTACATTTCAAAAGTCCTGCCTTTCAGCCCAGGAAATAAGACTCATCCAAGATTCTGGTAGTAATATTTTTAATTAAAGGAGAATACAAATCAAAAGTTCTTTTTCTTTCACCTACTTCCCCTTCCTGAATTTCTTCATTATCTAACTTTGTATCCAAGCTAGCAATCTGAGAGACAACTTTAGTTTCTTCTTCTTTATTTCTCAGCACAATCATATTGGTGCTTCTTGCTATAATAGGGCCCTATATTTTAGTCCTAGTTGAGGGTTTTATTCATTTACTTAAAGTTTGTAGGGAATCACTGAAAGAAGATACAATTACACTCATTTTAATATAGACAATGGGTTGGAGAGATCAAGACTTAAAGTAGGGAAACATCCTGAGGCTGTTTTGGGGTCCTGATGAGAAAGACAGAGTCCTGTATTAAGGCAGTGGAGAAGGGTGGACATGTCTGAAAAGATACCCAACACAGATAGAATTGGAGTCCTGGAGACTAGATGTTGGGTACGAGGAAGTGCGCAGAATTAAGGATGATTTGGGTTTCTCCTTTGGACAATTCATGGATAATTATGCAAGTCACTGACACGGGAAGGCAAGGAATTGGAGAGGGAAAAGGATATACAGTATTCAGATTTGTTAATGTGGTCATGTAGAGAAGATGCAGTTTTTAAAAATCACAGAGTTCTATGCTTCCTTTGATTCATTGGACCACTAACCCCCATCATTATCAATAATAATAATAATCATGTGTAAGTGATTATGTGAAGTGTGAGAGATAAAGATAGCTAAAACGTAATTCTTATCTGAAAGGGGTTTAGCATCAGGCAAGGTTGTCAGGTTATGTATGTATCTAGATGAAAACGTATAGCTGACATATAAAGTGCCGAAAGGATGGTTTGGGTAATAAATTTCCTAGGTACTCAGACCCTAATTTTCTAGCTGTATTTTCACTTCCTGAGGAGCTCTAAGCTCCAGCTAAATTAAACTATTGTATTCCTTATTCTTCAGCTACCCCTAAATTTGCCTATCTTCATATCTTGTTTTCATCTGCTTTCACTGCCTATAGGTCTTGCTTTTCAAAATCCTATTCAGTCAAAATACAAATCCTGCCCTGGTTCCCCTATTCAGAAGCTCTCCCTTTTAGGAAGGTCTGTATTTGTACCATTTTTTTTTTATCATTTTACCCATTTTATGTTATAGTTGTGTTAGCACATGTCTTGTATCATTCATACCTAGTGTATTGCACAGACACCCCAATGCTCAGTTTCTTGTAATGGGACCATGTCTAATCCAGCTCACCCACGTGTGTTTTTAATTTACTAGTGGACTTGAGGTAAATCACAAGCCATAAATAATAATCCGCATATAGGATGACACTTGAAAATTATACTTTACATTCTCAGTTTCCGGTAGTACTGATATGTAAATGGAATACAACTTTTGCTCTTTGGGGAGCAAGTGTATTAGGTAGACAGTGCAGATACTAACATACCTAGCAGAATATGTAAGTGTAAGATATATGATGTGATCATAGCCACTCACCCCTAGGTGAAATACAGTTTTCACGCAAATCCCACTGATGAAAAATATACATATATACTTTTTTGCTCTTTTATTATCTTTCCTTGTGTAAAATTATCTGCAGTCATGAAAAACTGATATTTGTGACAGCGGCATGTTTCTGACGATTACATGCTTTTGGGTAGGAATGGTGAGCTGTTAGGTGACATACTCAATCCTTGCTGTGGAAGAAATTTATTTTTAATAGCAGCTTGAAGCTTGTAGAAAATTTGTAGGAAAGAAAAATATTTTGACATATTCTATCCTTGCTATTGAGGAAATTTATTCTTAATAGCAACTTGAAGCTTGTAGAAAATTCTGTAGGAAAGGAAAATACTCAAGGCTCTAAATAAGACTGCTTAAATAAAAGTTGCCTTAAATTACCTAGGTGATCCTTTACAAATCATTGATTGTATTTGTTCATGTCTAATGAAGTGATTTCTTTCTGGACGTTTCCACTGAAATTTTCAACAGTTCTACTGATACCACATGTTAACTGAAGCCCACATTGATTGCTCTTGATTTCTCTGAATCCTTTATTTTGATCCTGATATGTATAGGTGGCTCTGGAATTTCTTAATAGGAGGACTTTAGACAACAACCAGACACCAGTCCTTCCTGGCTGAAAGGAAGGGCAGTGGAACATGCAACTGCATTTGCATCACAAGCATATTGTTTACTTACATGAATTTATTTAGAATGTCTTGGGACATGATCCTCTCCAAGTCAAACTGAAAGACAAGAAAAGGAAATTGACTGTAGTCAGTATTAAACCTATATTAATGTAAATGTCTTTGTTACTTTTATATTTTTCTAGGACTTAGAAGATCATCTTCAAAAACCAAAAATGAAGTTCACACTGACCCGCCGGTGCTTGGTACTCTTCATCTTCCTAAATGTAAGTAAAACATTATTTAAGCCACGTTAATCAAGAATGCTGACACAGAGCATGTGATTGAGTAGACACTCACACAGGGAGAGGTCTTGCCAAAACTACATTCCACAAGCCAAAACTATCATTTCCTTGATACTGTGTTAACAGATCCCCCCCCCAACTTTCACAATTTAGATTTGTGTTATAGTTCACTGAAAAATGTGAGCTTTGTTTATAAAAATTTAGCGTTAACTTGAGACATCTCCACATTATCTTGGAAATTAACATCGAAGGCTAATAATGTCCTTCGATAAAATGTTTTTCATCTTAAACATGTGGATCTGAACCAGTTTCTAGGCTTCTGTCTTTTTCAAACATCTGAACTCTTTCAGTCTGGCTATTGATTTTAAATGCATTTCTGATAAAAAAAATTTTTTAAAAAACTAAGAATCTTAGGTCTTAACATACCAATGTCATTCCATAACTCTTTCTCTAGCCTTGTAAATCATGCCCAATTTCTGTAATTTTATATTGTTTTTTTCCTAAATGGTTAGCAAGTAGTCAGAACTGCAATTATCTTAGAAAATACTACCAGTGCCTGCCTATTTATTTGTGTTAACTTTGTTAACTCCCCATCACATCAACTTCCATAGCACATGAAAGAGAGATGAGTAAATTTTACATAAACAAATTGGGAGTTGTATTGATCCTTATCCTGGCCAATGAATGATACCTGGCAATAAAATTCAGTCAATAACTGATCCTATTATACTCAGGCAAACAAAACTAGTCCAGGGTTCCAGGATTTACATTGTTAATTAATGTGTAGTCATGGGCTTACAAGTTTGTATAAACTGTTTCTCTTAACATTATTCAGGGGAAAATATCACTAATATTCCATAAACATAAATCTTATTTTTAAGGAAATTTTTATTTTGTAATGTTATACATCAAATAAGTGGTTTATGGGTATGATTGTCAATGTAGTCCTTTTGCATCTACTTGGATATTAAGTATAGTCTATTTTATTATGTAAAAGTATCATGTTATAATCTTTAGATAAAATACAACATAGTTTGCTAAAAGTAATCTGGTATTTGGAAATGCAGGTAACTTCATGCCATTGTAAATATAATAAAAACACTGGAACAAGAATATTGTAGAAATTATTAGCACATTTTATTTTGTCTGTAAATGATCAAGCTTTATATGAGATTCTATAGCTACAGAAATATTGGTATATTCTATTCATGATTGATATTGTTATTTTTATAGCTTAAATTAAATCCTATGTGATCAGTTGTATGTAAATATCTCTAAATAATTTTATTTTATAAAGCATATAATTATATTAAACATTGACAGAAGAAAAACTAAAGTAACTTTAACTAGATATAAGACAGTTTGAGTGTTTCCACCTTTTTTATTATAAAGACTACAGATAATTTGTGGTGTGCTAAAAAACTAAAGTAGATCAATTCTATTCAAAACTTTTACAAAATTCAAAGATTAAAATAATTTCATATATTTGAGCCATGGGCAGAAATATTTTATGGTTTGTGGGCATCTCTTTACTAGTAAACATACTGTACAGGGCACTTAAATGGCTTTGTGCTCTCTTTCCTGTGATAAACAGAAATTTGCTTCTCTGTCTTGTATTTGGATCATATATTTGATTTGGAGGATTCTTCCATAAAAACAGTTTTGATATGTGAGTTTCCTTCTAAAACACACATTGTGTTCCACACTGATACTCCTTCAAGAAAAGTAAATTATTTTAAAAAGTGGTACTGATTTTAATTACTATAAAATATTACTTTTTTATACATTATTGTGAAAAATCACTGTCAGTATATTTGTTGAATTCTACCAACCTGATTTCCAAACGGTCTTTAAAGTATCAGTTTGGGTCACCACATTCCATGAGCCTCAATTTACATCAAGCAAAACCACCTACTCATTTCCTCTCCCTTATCTGTAATAGTGCAATTGGCTTAGAACAGTGCTTGGCACATAGTGAGTTCTAAAAAAAAAGGTAGTGATGATGATAATTATAGCAACAGTGATGAAGACACAGAAAAACTATATTCTTCTGAGAAGCATTCGTTGTTGGTAACTTATCTGTATTCCCCTATTTGCTTGGAATTTATCATTATGGAGCAGTTTTGTTATTTAAATAATGCTTAAGTAGAAAAAACATAGGATACCAACCATCTGATCCTACCTGGAAGAACCAGGTTAACACTTTACAAAGCTCTGTTTTATCCTTTATTATTTTGAAAAGTATAAGTAACTGAAAACTACAAACAATTCCAACATGTACATTGTCAGTATTAAGGATGGTGACGTCAAAACCCTGCTGGTTATATCAAGTTGTGGATTCTGGAATCATGTTCCTTTTAGACAAATTCTGTCTGTGGAAATCAATAGGAATCTCTCCCTTCAGCACTGTAGCATGAGTTCCCATATTCGTTACGTTTGAACCACTGCAGTGATGCACCATTTCTTAAAGCTCTACACAGAATGGTCCTGTAATTGTTTTGTCTCTGTGCTTCTAGAAACCAAGAAGTAGGAAGATTGTCTTACATCAAAGTAGGAATTGCTTGAGTACATGTCCACTCAAACCAGATTGCTTTCCACCGGACTCCATGATTATTGTGCACAAAACCTCCTAGAATGTGAGCCCCATGGGGGCAGGGACCTTGCCAGTCTTGTTCACTGCTGAATCTCCAGTACCTAGAACAGTAACTGGCGTGGGGGAAGCAAAGTATTTATTAACTGAAAGAACAACGGTGTTTCAGCTACGGACTGCAGGTATTGGTGGCAGCTTGGTGGTCGTATGTGTGGCGCCATTTACTTGAACCTTTAGGAGTGACATCACATATACGGCGGCTAAACTGCTGCATAGGACAACAATTAAGAGGTTGTTTTTTGTTTTGCTTTGGGAGAATCATATAAGATGGCTTGTATGAAAAACTTTGAACATGAATCCTTATCCAGAACATCAATGTGCCCTTAATATCTCATCTCTATCTTCATTTGAGCATAAAATATTTATGTGCCAAAATGTATAATATAAACATAATACTTATGATAACTAAAATATTTTTAAGTGTTTCACATTGCTTGGTAGTCTTATCTAATCACTACTGCTTCTTGTTTGTCTCTATATTGCTGAAAATTATGCCACCTCACTAGCCATTTTTATTGGTACAAAATCACCAGCAAAACCTTTCTATGTTCATGAGCTTTATGAAATTTGTATATGTATTATTTTTAAGCAGTAGTAATTCCATTATTAGAATCATATATATAATCATTATCTGTCTATATCTTCATATGTGTTATATATACATATATGACAGAATGCCTCAAATATATGTTATTTTCAGAAGAAAGTCACTGAAACATTCAGTTACCACTGCAAATATTCTAGTCATTGCTCACACACCAACCAGACAAGGAGTGGACTCAGATTACTATGTCTTATCTATGACAGAAGTTCTAATTTCTCATTCCTTCAGTGTTGAAACAATCTCTATAGAACCAGGCTCCAAACCAAGTTCACTGGAGTTTGTTTCAATATTGCAAGAATGGTAAGATTGATGCTCCTATCATCTACATGAAATACACATGCTCTTTCAGATGGTCATATCTACACTGTTATTGATGTTAAAACTTCATTAAAACAAATTATGCTGTAATTGAAAACACAAGTACCAGGCTTTCCTCTTGGTATCCTTGCACATAATGACTCCCCACGGCTTACAAGAATTTCCAACTAGTGCAGGAACATTTATTAATTGGTTACCCAGTCCATTAAAGATAGAATTCAGAATGTTACTTTTGGAAAGAATGCCAAACTTAAACAGGATGCTCCCTAACATCTAAAACACCTAGTATAAATGACAGAAAATATTTATATTGGACATCACATTCCAGCTTCTAATTTCATTTGAATATGGTGAGAAAATTACCCATAAATAAATAATATATCAAATGATAATTCTCACATCAATTAAAGATTCTAAGAATAGAGCTACAAAGAATCTAAAATAGATGCATAAAGTTAACCTATAATTGATATCTCTTATTGTGGAGATACAATGATCTATTAAAGACCATGGTTATGATCTTTAGTCAGATTGTTAAAACACACACAGCCACATGCATTCATACAAATGTAGGCTAGTATAATCCACAACGAAGCCTTTAACATGAAATCATTTAAAAATATGTATTTTTTACTCCCAAACCACATTCCAATTCCTGAAGGAATACTGAGCATTTAATTATTAATGGTTCTTTACATTTCACAGTTCCTGGTGTCAGGAAATATTTTATGTTGATCTTTCTTGCTAGACTGTAAGCTCCATGAGGGCAGGATCTATGTTTATTTTACTCAGCACTAGCATAATGCTTGGCTGATAAAGTTCAATGACTATTTGCTGATTGGTTGATCTTAAAACCAGTAGGGAAGGATCATATGACAACAGAATGGTGTTCAACTATGTTGGTAAAGGATTTGTACATTTGAAATAATTTCTGTGAGTTCATTAATGTCTCTTTTTTTTCTGTCATACATTCAAGAAGCATTAAAATTAGAAACAATCCCAATATTTAAAGAGTAGTATCAACTATACCCAGAGTAAGTGTCCATCTAGAGTTATCACAGTATGTAGTAAGTATTCACCCTCTTCTGTTTGCAAGCAATTTCTACTCAGATGCCTTGCTGGCACCTTCAAAACAAGAACAAAAGAGAACTTACGTTCTTCCCCCTAGTAACTTCTCCCTTCTCAGGTATTCCCATTCTTGTCCATTATGTAGGTTAAAATACCTGAGCTATTTGACTATTACTGTTCTCCGGTCCTCATATTCAAATATATGTTTTTATTATCTGAGAAAGTGCTGAGGGTTGTGCTTCCCTGTTCCCTCACGCAGTGCTCTAGTCCATGCCTTCAGCTTCCTGGCTCCCTCCCCAGCTCTGATCTGTGAACATCTGATGCCCACCACATGAATTTTACTAACATTTTCCTTTCACAAACTTCACTGGTCAAAAGCCTACAGTACATCTTTAATTTATTGTCATGTTTTAATGATATTAGCTAAAATGTATTGAGCCTTTCATTGCACCAGGCACTTTGGATTTGTTTTCTCAGGGCTCTATATTATCTTATTTTCCTTGACTCCATTTCTTACTAACCCCCAAATATGCTTCTCTCCAGGAACAATGGTTTCCTTACTGTGTCTCATACGTGCCATTTCCTACCTTTGGGACCTATACGCATTCCTTTCCCTTCATTCAGAAAGCCTTCCCTCTCCTCTCTGCCTATGTAGACACTGCATATACTCAAAGTCCAGTTGAAATTCTACCTTGTATCTGTAATGGTAACTGACTATTCTTGCACCATGCCCTCTGTACACTCTGAATTTTTATTGTATTATGCATTGTACAATTTAGCATCTAGTGATATGCTATCTGATAGGAAAGCATGCCGCATCCACACAATGACATACACTGGAAAACAGTGTGGTTACACTCTGAGTAGCCTGAGGTATACAGGTCAACTTAATAAAAATGAGTTTGCCTTAGATACTGTGAGGAATAGAGAAAAGTATGCAACACTGTTTCTGGCATGAATACAGCTGGGGAAACTTCAATCTTAGAATAATTTAGACAGAATAAGGCCAAATAAAAAAATGTGTTTAACAGGTGTGATAGAAAGAGAGCAACTTTCTAACTTCAGAAGAAGAAAAAGCCAGTGCAAGCTGAAGCTTACAGTCTTCTCTGAACAAGTCTCTAT
Organism: Panthera uncia; assembly: GCF_023721935.1. Classification (NCBI taxonomy): domain Eukaryota; kingdom Metazoa; phylum Chordata; class Mammalia; order Carnivora; family Felidae; genus Panthera; species Panthera uncia. The sequence goes on along the minus strand of NC_064816.1, from coordinate 92,678,293 downwards.
GCAGAACATGGGTATAGAATCACAGATTCAAGCACCACCAAAAACATCATGGCCACAAAAGAAATTGAAATCTATATAAACATGACTTAGGATAATTTGTCAGTCTGTGATCATGACCAGTGACAGCCTGTACCAAAAGTGCAGAAGCACTAAGAGAAATATTTAAGATTTGCACTGATTTCCAGCAGTGAAAATAAATTATCCTGTGTAGGTCACCTGCTGAAGAAGCCTATTTAAAGATATTAAAGCCAATTATCCAATGCAGAGTATCTCAGAGGAACAGATTTTGTTTGTTCTGTGACTACCTGGAGTGAATTTTTGGCAGTGCACGTAATCTAAGCAGAAATAAAAATCAGCTGAAAGAATCTAATATAAAAGTTTACTTATTGCACTAATATATCTATTTTTAATAACATGATTCATGATTATTAGAAGTTCCAAAGAAGGCAAAGTTGATTTAATATTGGTATTTTTTGGAAATCAGGTTATTTGTTTTGTTTACCTCTAAACTTAACAGTGATAACAAAATTAAAACAATCTTATATGATAAAGAGGTGCATGAGTTTGAGTGGGGGCTATACATTTTCAGTAGTGAATGGAAAGAATGCATATATGAAATCTGTAGGTAGAATTTGTAGATGAAATATAAATACACTTTTCAGTTATGAAGAAAAATATTCCACTTGGAGACCATATATAATTGTTGCTCGTGGAAGGAAAATGTTTTCAAACTTTTTGACTGTCTCATTTATTTCTGTATACACCGGCTCCTGCTCTCTATAAGTGACTGATTTTTCTTTTTAATACAGCACCCAACCCCAATTCTTCCTGCCACTTCAAATGACACCTATCCTCCAAATATGAAGTCCGAGCCATTTCTCTACGTCCTAGGACGTAAGAAAATGACGGATGCGCAGTACAAATGCTATGACCGCATGCAGCAGTTACCCCCATACCAAGGAGAAGGTAAGGAGAAAGATGTATGCAAATATGTTTCAAACAACATTAAAGGTTTTTTGCTTCAGTGGGTAAATATGTGTTGACTAGTTTTAATATGCCAGCAGTTTTAACGGTGGTTTTCAAACTATGGTATGCTTGTATATTTCATGCTGGACACATGCCTACTTTCTTTGCTCAAGTCCACCCAACTGGTTTTGGGCTAACATCTACACTTATGACAAAATTACTACAATAACTCAGTATTCACACCTGGCAAAGAGGGACAATGCAGGACGAAGTGAGGGAGAAGAATTGGAAAATGATAGGAAGGGAATGGGAAAATGGTGGGCAGAGAATTTGCCTCAGGTGAATCCTGTCAAAATCCTGTCTTGTTTTGGGTTAATTAGGCAGTATCTTCCCTTAACTGTCAATTCGTTGGCAACTATTGCTATTCCTTCTCCTTTTCTAGCCCCAGTTCCCAGAGAAATTAGAAAAAACTATCTCCTAGGCAGGCATTGTTTATCTGTCACCTTCTCTAGAATGCTCTATGTGACTGTTCAAATATTTTCAGGGCCAAGCCTATTCTTTTAGCCATAGAGGGCT